>NC_139489.1:21917981-21974069 GCF_008360975.1 Lichenostomus cassidix | reverse complement strand
TGTGTAGCATATTCTCCTAAATAAAGGTCACATTCAGTTACATATTTCCATGATCTTCTGATTAGCAATCAATAAGAATCCATCTTTCTTTAAACTGGCGAAAATCTGAACCATGTAGAACACCATCAAAATCAAAGTTTCCAACTGCCAAGTTAAAGACACTCTGACAGCACAAATACATTGAATTAAAGTTGATCCAATATGTTGACACACTTGCTTTTCTGTCATTAGACTACAAGGAACCGTTAATACAAAGTGGGTATGACACACAGTTTTGCAAGATGGGATCACGGAACAGTCTATTGACACACAAGCTCGTGTGGTCCAGCACAGTGCAATGATGCTGGTGCTGTTCACAAACTCTGTTCGTTCAGCATTTGGATAACTGAACACACATTCCTGCTTTGTTTGTTTCTTTCCATGCAAGGGCTTCTTTGTTTCTTAAGGACAACATGTGACTTGAAACTGACAAATCTTTTTCCATCGGTTTGGAACTAACGATGCTGACAGACCTGAAAGAATTCACCAAGGAATAAAGTAATGGGAGTTGCATCCAAGCCTAAGACCCCAGGATGAAAAGAAACTGCGTGGAAAGCAGCCCGGACACCGGACAGCTAAAGCGTGCTGCAGTCAGCCTTCGGACAAGCCAGACAGCACGTTTTGTTCGGGACGTTCCCTCGGTGAACTCTACACACGAGACGATCTCTCCGCTGTCCTCCCGCCGCTCCTGCCGCGCCGTGGGGCTCGAAAGGCTCGGCCGCTGGCGGGAGCGCTCCGGAGGCTGCGGGATGCCCCGCGCTCGCTCAGGGCCGCCGGCCCGGCTCCGCAGCCCCTCGGCGGCCCTCGCAGCTCCTTCCCGGCCCAGCTGGCCCCTCCCGGAGCGCTGCCCGGCCCCGCGACCCCGCCGGGGACACCGCGACCCCGCGCTCACCTGTCGTCGCTCTGCCAGCCCTGGTCGCCCAGCAGCAAGTCCCGAAAGCGGTACCGCGGCGGCAGCGGCGGCACCTCGCTGTCCAGGTCCACCATCCTGCCCGGAGCGGGAGCCCACAGCAGGGAGCGACGGAGGGAGGGAGGCAGGCAGGGAGGGCGAGCCCCGCCGCGCTGCCCGGGGAGCGGCCGGACCCGCCCGGCGTGTGGCGGCAAAGCACAGCACAGCACGGCAGAGCACGGCACAGCACAGCACAGCCCGGTGTGTGGGGACACGGCACGGCACGGCACAGCGGCGCGGGGCGGGCTGTCCCCGCACAAAGGCGCGGTGCCGGGGCTGTCCCCGCCGTCCCCGGCGGCTCGGGGCAGCCTCTCGGCCCCCGGGAGCCCAGTCCCGCCCCGGGGGGAGGCAGGTGCCGGCGGGCGGTGGCCTCGGCGGCGGCGCGACCGCCCCCGCCCACGCCCACCCTCACGGCGAGCAGCGAGCGCGCCGCCGCGGCCCACAACAAAGGGCTGTGGCGCGGCCGGGCCGGCGGCTCCGTTCCGGGCTCGGCAGCCGCCTCGGGCCCCGAGCAGCTCTTGCCTCGTCCCCTCCGCCCCGGGCTGCCTCGGGGCTGCTTCTCCGTAGGCTTCTCCCGGCCCGTGAGAAATGGGTGCTTTCCCACACGCAGCCTCCGCACGGCCCCGGCTCAGTGACGGTGGGCTCGTCGGAGCGCAGCCGGGGCTGCCACGGCCTCGGCTGCTGCTCCGCTTTCACCGCACACACCTGGGCACTGCTGCTGCTCCCAGCGCCGGCTGCCAGCGTGGAAGCGTTCGGGCAATTCCTGCCTTTGCTCGGCTGGGAACAGCTGGGTTGCTGTTGGGCAGAGCAGCTGCTGCAGGCGCTGCGAGAAACCCGCACAGGAGTTCAGCTGTTCCCGTGGCTGAGATTTGCAGGTGATGCCTCGAATGTGACACACTCTACAAGTGTTTTGATTCCATGCTTGACTGGTGAAGCACAAAGTCCCAATACGGTGATTCGATTGAATTCTCTGTCACCAACAGTGGATAATGTCTTTAGATTTGCCCTTCGAGGGTGACTTTCATCTAGACTGTCATACTGATCACCACCCCGTTCTAGTAAACATGAACTTTACTGAATTCTCTGCAGCCTGTCTTGATTTGATTTACTCATTTAAATCTTCACCTAAAACTGTGCACTTGTAGCATTCCTTTCTACGAAGAAGTCATACATAATCTTAATGCTAGTCAGGCTTTAGCTTCAGATTTAGATTTTGCTGGATCAGGGACTGAGTGATGAACAAGAATTTGTTTTCTAAATGTAATTTAAATGTCCCATATTTAATAATGGGCTTGCTTGGATTCATTCGGTGTAATGAGGAGTGAACCTTGTGTTTCCCATTCAGCTGGATTTCTGTGTAGAAGGTGAGCTGGTTAAAAGCTGGTGTGGCATTTCCAGTATCAGCTCAAGTATGGCAGCCTGGAGTGTCTCACATAACAATGTGTCCTGCTGAGAGTCCAGCTCTGAGCTCCATGCTGTGATGCAAAATTTCTGCAGGTAACCAGCAGGTAGTTCAATTCAGGACTTGGATTATGGTCATTGTATCTTTCCTGGCTTCTTTAGCCCAGAGCTCTAAAGCACAGCTTCTGTGCTTGCTGTTTCTCTCTAGAGCTGCACTGCAGTGTGCCAGGCCCTATAAAACTCTGGGGTCACTGGAGTATGATGCTTTCCCTTTTTCACAGCTTGCTGCACTCTGTGTTTCCAAGGTGCTTCTCAGAAAGCCTTGTTGGGTGAAGCAAACAGATGCACACATGAGGCAACAGTGCAAAGGTAGCTTGCTCTTTGCTTTGGCTGATATGGGAAATAAATAGCAAATTATTCTGCATGCACATTCTTGCCAGTTTTGCCATGCTGTGTTCTGAGGTCAGAGCTCTCTGAAAGTCTAATTTAAAGAAACAATTCAGAATCTTTCTTTAGAATATTTGTTATGTGCTGCTGTTTTTTTCTTTCTCAGCTGCTTCTCCAGTTAAAGGGGCTCTCTCTTGTAAGAAAATATTGTTTCCTCTCTCTGCCTGGGTATCTTTCATCCTACTAAAACTTGAGGTAGGGTGAAGCCTCCATGTTATAATTTTTTTATATGAAAGCTAAGCAGTTAGGCTAACTGCAGTCCTTTCTGCAGTCTATGAATCCTACACTGGTTGGGAAATTGATGTTGTTTCTACTCTATCTTCATTAATTTTTCCACCTGAATTGGTTAGTTTAACATGTGTTTTCATTCTTGAGGAGCTAAGTAGCAGGAGAGGCTTTTGCACTTTTTCAACCACAGAAATGCACTTCAGACAGGTAATAGCTGACTGGGAAAGGAGCAACCCGGGGAGCAGTTGAGCAGAGCTAATAGAAAACAAACTCATTACTGATACTCTAGTCATGCCATTTATAGAGATGCTTAATTCTGTTCTCCCAAGTAAGAGAAACCCTTTGCAATGTAGAAGGTGTTTTTCCATGGCTGACAGTATGATGCTTGATCACTCTCAAAAGCTCTAAGTATATAAAATTAGGGAGAAAGAGGATTTTAGTTAGCTAATGTTTTGATTAGTAACTCTAAACACTTGGGGAACTTTTGTCTTCAGGCAGAGGAGACACTGAGTCATCTGCTGGGAGATAGGTGCTGGCTGTGAACCATTCTGGGTCAGGGTGCTCAAGCCAGGTGTTCCTTGGAAGGTGTTTGTGTTCAAGGAAAGCTGTGATGCTCAGGAAACGATGTGGGTTTGTACTTATGGGCTGATTCTGGCCCTGAGAAATGTCAGAAGCATCTGTGACCCTGATTTGGGGACTGAAAATCAGTGTTTTCTTTCTGTTTTACAAACTGGGTTGATAGAGGTGGGTAACTCTAAGTAGTTGACTCTGAGGTCTAAGAGAGAGGAGGGCTTTAAGAACTGAGTTTATTGCTAGTGATTGGCTTTAAATCCTGCATCATACTGAGGTACAGAACAAAAAAAAAAAAAGTATTTACTTTTTAGGTTGCCATATTTTTGATGGCCCATGGGTAAAACAGATTGAAGCATTGCAAATGGCTTCTGGACAATGGCAGTGTATATGGAGGTAAACATAGGTTGTTAATACTGTTCTTAATTCAAGATGTTCTGCTCCTCTATGTAAATTGTGTAATGCAATCTACTGTAATAAAGATTAACAGGTTAATTTTTGATGTTTTTCTCAAAAAGCTTGGAAGGTTCCCTTCATCATTAATCATTTTAATTATTGACACTCACTGGGACATTCTTTCCTGAAGTATTCAGGGAAAACAAAGCCAAACTTAATTGCAGGGAGTTAGAGAAGCATCGTGTCCATGATGAGCTACTCCATTTCAACCCCTGAATGTGTTGCTGATCCTCAGCTTTGAGGTGCTGAAATAGTCCTGCCAGACAGAGTTCTTACTTCTGTTCCCTCCGTTGCTTTTCAAATGCATATCATGATTGAGAGAGTTGTCATCTCCAGCTGATAAGCTTCTCATTCCAACCATTGTTTTTATTCTCCCAAGTAACAGTACTAGGTTTGGGTAAGAAAGAACACCGCTAAATAAAATTTTTTTAAACAAAAGGGTGAAGGAGGATGAGGCATATAGGAAGCAAATGCACAGTAAATCCTTTTAAAGAGTTGCATAACACAAGTAACTTCTACTTAATGTCCTTTCAAGGAAGGTAGTCTGGCACTGTCTGGATGGCTTTTGGGTACTCACTCTGCACACATGCACAAAGCACTTACTATAAGGAGAAGTCTGGGATGCAATGAGAAATGGACAGGATAAATGCCTTCTTTGCAGAGTTACCATGTTTAATTTTTGTTTGTTGGTGTTAGTAAAGGGTTAGGCAGGCTGAAAAACTGGCTAAAAAGAAATAAAAATCCAGCTCATTTTGAGCCTTTTTCTCAGGTCTCATTTTTTTGCCCCTCATAATTAAGAAGCATCTGGATGTTTGTGTTGCTCTTTGAGAACTTTTGGAACTCTCACTTTTCTGCAAGGTGATCAGTTCTCACTCAAGTGTGTCTGTGCGGCTTTGGGTTTAAGACTAGAACAGGGAATGAGAGTGCTGGAAGTCCATGGAACAGTTCTGCACCTTTGGCAGTGAATAAAATATTTAGGGACTTAGCATTCACAGTTCAGAAATTATTTGGGGTTTAGATTAGTAAACTGTACTTCAACAATAGAACTCCAACTACTGCATGGACTCTGCCTTACTCTTTTGTGTCATTTGCTATTCAGATGATTACTTGTCTTGCATCTTTCCCGAATAGCCTCTGTTTGAAAGCATCATCAATTTGTTACTTCTTCCTTACTACAAAAGAATTGTCACTGCAGTCCCACTCTTGTCTTTCACATCCCTTTCTCAAAAAGGACTTGCTAGAGAGTTAGGGCAACATGAGTTCATTGGGTTTGTTGCTTTTTTTTGTTTGCTAGTTTAAGTGTACTTTTGTTACATCTTATCAGATTCTTGGCTGTTGGGGATAAGGCTGGTTTTTGGTTTATTCTCAGTCATAAAGTATGGTCTGGGGCTGGGGTGTGAGTACTAACATAGCCTAAAAAATGATAGAGTAGCCCAGTAAGTTTCTGCAGAAATGGGTAGCTGAGTTGTGTGCTGGACTAGTAACAGGAAGAGCTGATGGTAAAATTAATTGTCCTTTAGGAAAGTTCATGTTAAATATATATATCGATAATTGATATATATTGATCCTGTTTACATTTTGTCGTCTGTTTTGCATATCTCTTCATGTTATTGTCTGATATACCTTCCTGAGTGCAATGCTGCAATGTTTGGAATTACTTAAACTTCAGGGGAGTAAATGTTCTTGCAGTCCTCCTATCTTTCCGCTTGATGCCTGTTTTTTTCAGTGGCTTGCAGTAGCAAACTGTTCTGCTGGCAGGAAAGGTTTGATAGTGATTCACAAACAGTAACAGACTGAAATAGCCCAAAGTGAAAACAGAGTTTTAAGGTCACTGTAAAGCTGCACAGCTGGGGCAGAAAGCAAAATGAGGGATTTCAAATTTGGTAATTCCTCTGAAAGCATTTTAAAATAACAAACAAAAGGCAGTGTTTTCATGTCTCTAATTACACTGGAATGTTGGTAGGTAGAGGGCATGTTTTCCATAGCCCAGTGAGCAGAGCTGTGCACTGCAAGCACCATGTCTGTGGAGTTGTGTCTGACATGGGCTGTCCAGTATGACCTGATCCTTTTCTTCCTCTTGCTCAGCCATGGCAGCACAGACCCAAAAAGGGACAGCACACACTGCAGGGCCAGCCAGGGTGCTGGTGCCCCACAGCCCTCTGACATCTGTGGTGACCTGGAAAGGAGCTGCAGGAGCAGAACAGCAGCACTGCGTCAGGGGAGAGCAAGCTGGTGGGAAATGGTGATAACCTGGGAATTGCCTTCAGTAAATCTGCACTTGGCTGTGAGTAGGAGGACTTGCTTCATTTAAAAGTGGGGTTACTGACAGCTGCTTTTATAGAGGAGGAGAACAGCTTCTTTTTTTGCAGAGAACAGCTTTTCAAGTCATTTTCACTTCACTTTTCAGTTCACAGCACCAAGGCAAGAGAATGAGGTGGTACTTAAACACAGGTAATCAGAAGTGGGTTTATATTACTTTTAGAATTGGACATGATATCTCTCCTGTCATTGCTGCAAAACCCTGCCTGAGCACTTGCTGTTATCTGATTTAGCTGAGAAGATAACTAAGGAATATTCCCAGAGAATTCCTAATAATGTGTTTCTGTTTGCAGTGGTGCTGCCATGGCCCATTCTTGCTAAAATGGCCTGAACAGCTGTTCAGATAGGAATGCAAGTTCAAGCATCCAGACGTGTCTGAGAGTGCCTGTGCCACAGCTGATCCTATTAAAGGGGATGACAACCACTAGGGAATTCCACAGTGAGTTCTGAAATAAGGGAAGGGCCAATTTGAAAGAAATGTATGGGACAAATGCATTGGAACAGGAGGGACAGCAGTGGGAGCAGAGCAAGCAGTCCCAGATAGAAGAGGTAGGTTTGACAGAGTTTATGTTCATCCCCTGGCATCAGAGCCCCTGTGTGGACATGGCAGCAGCCTTCATGCAGCTGGGCCAGTGAGTGGGGAGGTGCAGCAGCTACAGCTGGGGCTGTGGTGCTTCCTCCCTGCTGTGTGCACCAGCAGGTGCAGCAAGGTGCATGTAAAGAACCCACATCTCCTGCAGAGGTGTGTGTGAGAGGGAAACTCTGTGTGTAACCTTGGGTGGGTTTGTGTGCATGATTAGAGCTTTGGGGGATTAGTGAAGAAAGGTTCTTCATTTGTTAGGTGTCTGTTAGCATTTTGTTTAACAGGGTATTGCCCATGCTGATCCTGAAAGTATATTCCCTTGATTGCCAGTTAATTGTGTTCTATTAATAAATTAATACATCACTAAAGCAGGTTGATTATGATTTGGTTTAAACAAAGTAAACTGAGTAGTTTTTCCCTGTCACACCCTTGGGTTGTGATTGTAGCTGTTACATGATGTGTAATGTGTAATTCTGAGTCACAGAAGTTGTGTGCCAGTGGGAGAAGAGACAAATGTTGACTATGCAAAGATCATCTCACCTTTAATACAGTGGGATAGGACATTTTCATGGCAATTGTTGGTCAAAGCAGTGGCTGCTGCTAGAATTGTGTGTGCTCTCATGAGGTCATTAAACTCAGGTGTGACAGGAGCTTGCTGTTAGAACATGCTGAATTGATTCTGGTCAGAGATGCTATTTCAGCCATGGCTAATTAAGCTCCAATTACTGGTCATCCTTAGTCCCCTATGGAATTCATTGACTCCCTCAGATTTCTCTTCCTAACACAAAATGGCTTCCAAACACTGCTCTCAAAATTACTGAGGTTTGAACAAACACTCTGAACTTGCATGTTAAGCCTCCTTGTTAACTGATGGACTAATAGAAGCTTGAGTAACTTATTCTGACCTCACACTGACTCTACTTGGTGGAGGAGTTTTGGACAAGATCATTTCCAAACTGTATTGTCCTATGATCTTACATTGACTTGCAGTTTTGCTGGTACTGGGAATATGTGGTGATATTTTGGCAGTCTGGCCATGCCTACAGCAATATTTCAGTGCAGTTACACCAGTTCTCAAAGCAGAAGCTCTGCTTCCTTAGATAACATCCAGCTGTCTTTCATTGCATAACTACTTGGATGTTTCTGCTTTTCTCATGAGTAGGAGGTAAGCTCTAGAGATGAGGGTTTTCCTCCTTGCCTTAGAGGTCCTGAGGAATGGTTTGTCTGTGTGCTCTGCTTTGTTGGAGGCTGGAGGGGGCTAAACAGAGTGAGACAGAATTCAAGACATTAGATTTTGAACTGCTAGCCCATGGAAGTGGTGAGGTAGGATAGAAAGTTTCAGCTCCTGATTCTATTTCCATTGGGCTTGGGTAAGTTTAGTCAATGACTTAAGAAGATCCCAAACCCAGGACTGGGAAGGACTGAGTCTGGTCCCTTGCTCTGGGATTGAAGATGGTTTCTTTGTGTAGGCCTATGTTTATATCCATGTGGTTTTGCATGCTGATGTTATCTTCTAGCTGAAATAGCTCTAGCAATGCCTGTATTTATAGGGAGCAGCCAGGAAATTTATGGTACCATTTCAGTTCCAGCTTGGGTTCAGCTGTACCTGGAAGTACCTTTGACTGTGTTTCAAGCCCATAATTTTTTGAAAATGGTTTAATAACCCAAAAGCAGTTTGGCAAGACCTGAACCAGTTTGAACTTTGTGACATTAGAAAAGTCAATATTTAAAACTGGAGAAGTTGCAGCTTTGACAGGTGCATGAAAGATCCATTTACTGATAAGATGTGCAGCAGTAACTGCAAACTGGATGCAGATCTATCATCCAGGGTCATGGAGCAGGGTGAGAGTTCATTCTCCATATGAGTCATTTGTCTAGGGGAAGGGAAAGGAGGAGCCATTATGCTCTCTGGAGTAATTTCTGTAGAAGAAACGGCTGAATGCCAGTTTTACTAAGATAATTTCTTAGAATTGGTGACTGAAAACACAGCCCAAATTTAAAAAAAAGAAATTCCACCTGCATTTGAGGAAGAGGAAAACATTTTAACTGCTTAAAGTGCTGTGGCATTGATGTTGGATTTGAGATCTGTTCTGTAGACACACTAGTTGTTGTCTCCAGCAGCACACCAACTAAGCTGGTGGTTTTGAAGGGTGTGTTATGTGGCTTTTGGGAACATACACAGCATGGATCTGTGGGCATCTGGCCTGCAGCTCTTGCATGTCCATCTCCTGTGAGCTCTTTGGACTATTAATTTGTTTCCCTAATTCTCAGTCTCAAACACTTCTCTTCATCTGATACACATTTCCACTGGAGAGCACTTGTAAATCCAAGACATTTCATGAAACTCTGAGACTGTAAGATTGCTGCTTCCATGAATCCATGAGAAGTTCCTCTCTTGGCCCAGTTTGCCTTGGAATTCTTTTTGCATAATCTTTACATTTTTCTTTGGAAAGTTCATTATCTATCTTACAATCCCTTCATTCACATCTTCTCCACCTTTTCAATTCTCATGTGATACTGAAACAAGTGCTTCAACATCACTGGGTTTATTTAATCAAGAATTTGGCCAAATCCATTCCCTTTGCTCTGGGTGGTTGGTTGTCTTAGATAAGAGCCAGTGAGTGACCAGTAAGACACTTTGTATTTTTGCCTGCTTTTGATTTTGATTGTTTGCAACATCCATCTTGAATTTTGTGTAGAGGAGTTCATTTTTACACACACTTAACATGCATTTGTTTTCTAACTAAGCATGCAATACACAAGGAATTGCAAAATGATTTGTTTGTAAAACTTTTAGATATCAAAAGACATAACCTTGTATGAGTATGGAAGGGATAGTTTTTTTTTTTTTTGTGTGATATAAAAACAAGCAGACCACAGGGAAAGGAATGTGTCAACCTAAATTGCCAGGGATTTTGTTTATTTATTCATTTAGCAAGGTTTAGAGAGGGGGTTTGAAAAAAAGAACCACTTGTGTGTTGCAAGAGGTTTAGGGGAAGTGACTGCTGAAATCAGAGTATAAATGTTTTGCAAGGTCAGTCCCTGGACCAGTTCAGTAAAAGAGGAGTAGAAATAACACACAGTAATAAAAAAGTAGGTTACAATACTGGATGTGTTTGTTGGGCTTCTGACTCTCTAGAATGTCGTTCCTGAGCTATGCAGCTCTGCTCTTGTGTTGGATGCATTGTGCTGCACAAAGAGGTAAGTTTTGATATGGGGAAAACCCCAAACTCCAATATCTTAAAGTGTATGTGAAGATGGTAACTAAAGCAATATGTAAGTGCATTGTAGCCTTTTGTCATGAACTTCTGACAACAATAATTGAGATTTCTTCTGGCAGCATTGAGCACTGTTAGTACTCAGTAGCCTGTCATAGGTATTGTTCACCTATTTCTTTGAATAACTATTGCTGGAAGTAATCTGTTGGCCACCTTTTTTAATGGTTTTTTAATGCTATCACTAGAGCCAGAATAGATTTCTTCATTCATTTTGTTTGTTAGTTATTCTAACATTGAAAACTAGTAAGCACTTGGTAGATTAAAATACAAACTATTCTGTAAATGTGCATTTATTTCTGTCTGGAATAATCTGAGAGATGATCTGAGAAAGACAAATCATTACTGTGTTGACTGTAAAGCTCATAAAAGATCTATTGGCTGACTGACCTCTGATGTTTTCTGTTTCTCTGTTCAATATATTTTTCTTGGCTTGTGTTTATATTATTTATTGTATCCCTAATAATGCATTTTGTTTGCTTTCTGTCTGAGTTTCTTTGCATAGAGCATTGTACAGAGGGTGCTGTGTAGTTTTGAGTTAGTGTGTCTTTTCTTGGTGCAGGTTGGTTGTAATTTTACTTGAAAGTTATGAGGAGCTCATAAATCAAAACAATCCAATGCATTTTACTTTAAAACATTGAAAAATCAGGAAATTAAAGGAATGTCCTATCCTAATTAAATATAAATAAATACTGCCTCAAAGCAAGTAATAGTCTAATTTGTTTGTAAAGAAGTGCAGAAAAGTCCTGGAATTTGAAATGAAAGTTTGCCAGAATTTGCACTTTGTTTTCACAGTGCTTTCTTTAGTTCTGGGAGATTGCAAAGGAATGTGAATGTAGCAAAACGTGATTTATCCAGGGCAACTATTACTATGGGTCATGCAGGACTCTTAGTTCAAGCTTAGTATTCAAAGTCTGTGCAAATTGTTCCAATAAGTGGTTTTTGCACAAGGACTGAAAAACATTTGTACCTGGATTTGTAATTGTGCTTGACTTTATAGAAGTTGCTACCAGGAAATTGTTGGCAAAAAACGCAGTTTGAGCTATTTCTGACTGAGGTCAAGTCACATGTAAATACTGAATGAGTAATTCCAGCTCTCCTGGTCTCTCACTAAAGAATGTGAAGGTATCCATTTAGTGCATGATTTTCTAATATAGAAATAGAACCTTTCAATGTGGGTGAGTACATAGGGTGAGTACATGATGGAATTAATATAGTTTTGTGGCATAACCTGCCAGCAGATTTCTTCACCACAAGCCACTAAAAAACTGCATTAAAAAAAAAACAAAACAGTAATTAGCTGTAGTCAGTGTGTTTTTATATATATATATGCATATTATTTATATATATATATATATATATGTATATATACACTCTGACACTTGATGGTAACACACAGTTTGACATCAGGGCAGGAGTGGGGAAGAGCTTACATAAAACCCAACAAGAAGCACATCTTAATAATGATGGAGAGACTAAGATAGTTTATCTTTAATGTTTGGGTTTTTTTTTTTTAATTGTGGACAAGGAGGAATTAAGAGGCCGCATTCTGCACAAAAGACAATAAAATAAAAGTATAATACAACTCAGAGGGAGGACTAGAGTAGAGAAGCTCTCCCTGTATTCAATAACCTATTTTTTAAATTATAGATTTCAGTGTGCTCTTTCAGCTTGCAAACTGAAAGTGCTGATTCAAATGAGGTGTGATTTAAAGTATGCATACTTTACAAAATTAAACCTTTTCTCACCATTACAAAGAAACTTTTTGGGTAAATTAACCATTTCTAACATATTTGAAGGACAGAGCTTGCTAGAGGATGCCTGTTCATTTTGCTTATTCCTTCATTTTGCAAAAATGTTTTTAGAATTTGAGTGTGTCTTAGTCTTGCTAAAAAAATTCCCTACGACTTTTTTATTGTAGCCTACTACCCTCTAGTGCACAGAAACAATAATTTTTATTCAGATGTAATTGTTCATGGGAGAGAGAATACTTATCTAAGTAATTGGAATGGATGGGCACACTCTTCCTTTAGCACATCGGAAATATTTTCAAAGCTTGTCTAATTCTTCTGGCTACCTAAAACAGCCAAACTAAAGTTGCTAGATCTCACAATTACCATTATTTTATTTATATTTTCAAAATACCCAACAGAATACTTAAAATTATACTGTTTTTTCTTGTAACACGTATTTTTTTTCCTGGGTTGTAGGCAGCTTTATAAAATGACTCCTCTAATTTGGTAGGTACTCCCCTGACTGAAATACAAACAGTGAGTTCCCAAGGGCAGATCTTTCTAAGTCTCAAGTAAAATTCACTTTCTACACTTTGGGATTTCTAAGACAAAGTGAGTAGACTACTCATTCCTTCACATCAGCTACTTAATCTGTGGTTTTGATCTCTGCACTGTAGTTCAGTGAGCTATAACTCCACACCCCTCACATGAGAGAAGATCCTAAATATATTTCCCATAGTCCCATTTTCAGGCAGCACCTGGAGAGCCCATAGGAAAGTTTCAGTGAGAATATTGCTGCCTTCTCAAACCTGTGGCCTTACAGCAAAACTAGGGAGAGGACATCTGGGCCAGGTCTCTGCTGAGTGATGAATCTACTCACCAAGGAGTTTCCTTCCCTGGTGGACATTTTTTCTCCCATTTACAGAGATTTCGTTCCTTTTCCAAGGCTTCATTTCTCTGGGCTTGTTTTATTTTTTCTTGACGAATGCTCACCTTTCATGTTCAGATGGAAAACAGAGTTCATTGCATTTAATTTGCTAGCCTGTTCAGACTCTGTTGCTCTGGGTAAAGCTTCAGTCTCCAAAATGAGTACATTTCAGTCACCCAAGTACCAATAATTAGTCACTGGAATTAGGTCAGTTATTTCTTGACAAAATCATTAAGTCTTTCATTAACAGCTTCCCAAAATTTACTACTTTCCCCCTTAGTCTGACTTTTCTCATTCTCAAGCTGTTGAGGAACTTCTTAATAAAACTAATTCAGGTTCATTTGTTGTATTTTATATGGACTTGGCTGTATATTTCATGTGTGCTGAAGAAGAAAGGAGCTTTTGGGTAAGGACAGTATAATATTGAGCTAAAAAGAAATACCAGACAACACCATCCACTCCCCAAACTGAGTCAAAATGCTTGGAAGCAAAAGGTCAGAATTAATACCCAGAATTAATTATATTGTGGAATAAGGAACTTTATAAGTAAGGAACAAGAGGAGATAAGTTTTGGAATATCAAGTGATCTGAGCCTGCAGAGAAAGTTTAGGCAATGTAAAGGTGAGAGCAGGTTTGACAGAACTTAATCAAATGAAAAATGAAATCATGTTAGTAAAGGTAGCTGTGGCTGGAGAAGAAAATAGTTTGAAAGGAAACTCTACAGAGTCCACAGAGTTGTTCTCTGTGGCAATGGAAGGACAGGCCTGGAGCAGCTCCTGCAGATGGAAGGGTGGGAGGTGCCTGTGGTTAGAACCAGGACACTGACCTCATCTCAAGCTTTGCCACTAAAATCTGTTTCATGAATCATCACTGTCTTGTGGGGTTTTGTGGCACTTGGCTATTCCTATGTCCTTCTAAATATCTATTAATAGTCCTCCAAAATTCTGGGTTCTTGGCAGTTTCCTAATTTGTGCTGGTTAAGTTAAAAAAACACATGCTGGTTTGATCACAAATGGCCCCAGGAATTCTTGCTACATTTTCTATTGCAAAATTGTTTTGATGTTTGTTTGTGTGCTTTGGTTACCAATATTTTTATTTAAAATTTTTAGCTTGTGAAGAACCTCCTCCTAGGAGGGTTAAAGAAGTGCCTGCTAAAAGCTGGGACAAACCTCCCTATCCACATGGTACTCGAGCAACATACAATTGTCGGCCTGGATATGTAAAATTTGGACGAATTGAGTTTAAGTGCAGTAATGGAGTGTGGGAGCTGGTGTCCGAAGTGACAGAATGCAGAAGTAAGTATTTATGAAAAATACCTGCAAACATTTGATCTGGCAGATCATATTCCTTGCCAGTGTTGTCAGCGTGAGATTGTATCTTTGCCCGTAAATTACTTGTTTCTGCAATCTTTAAAATATCTAAAAATATGTGTGCATAAGGGAACTTTTAAAGTTCCTTTTCTCTAGATCAAAGGATTTATTTTTTTTCTTTACAGAAGATCTTGGTCTAGGCCAGCCTTATAAACCCAACTTACCCTATTAAGTTCAGGTATTAAGTCCTTAGAAGCTTGCTTTTAAAATGTTACAGTCTAAGCAGGATAAAGCACTAAGACAGTTTCTTCAACTAGTTCTAGGAAAGATATCATTTCCTGCAAGTGGGAAATTATTTTCCCTGCCTTTTATTTTAATCTGTAATTCATAATTAGGATGAGAGCTGCTATTTATTATTTCTAGTAGACTCTGTTAAGAGTTTACAAGTATCTCACTCTCTCATACACAATTCATTGGTGAAGAAATTGAAGTTTGTTATTGTTAGTCAGCAGATACTTCTTTTCTATAGTAAATGAGTTTTAAACACAGGAATTTTAGAAATTAGGGTTTATTCTTGTTATTCTTATCTAACATACAAATTTTTTAGAGTATAAATATTTGGTTTGATATAATATAAACGTAAGTCCTGGGTGTCATTCAAACAGAGATTGATGCACACCATGAGTAAGAATGAATAAGTTCCTAATAGCCTTTCTTACATTTTTTATTTAGTCTCCATCTCAGTTTTTAGATCTCTTTGTGTAACTAGTCAGCACAGACCTATAAAAGATTTGATGTAGTTTGTAGCATGTTTTAGCAAATGCTGCCACCCAGTGAGCACAAGGAGCACATGGAGAGAGAAGGGATGCTCTGCCGCTGAGGGAACACGTTCCCTTGGCAGGAGATGTCTCACTATACAGAAACATTGATCATGAGTTTCCATTTTCTCTGAATCCCACTGGAGAGGGTTTAGGGCCTACTCAAATATATCATTGTGGGTATAAATAAAGAATGTTGATATGCCTCAAGAATTAAATTGGCTTGCTTGACAAGGACCAGGAAAAATTTCTGCTGAGGAGGGGTAATGAGTTTCAGCTGTGCTGTGGTTTTTGCAGTCCATATTATAAGATCAGAAGGGGATGAATGAGAGGGAGGGTGTGTTCGTCTTTGCCACTCTTCTGGGAATCCAAGACAAAGAGTGAGGGCCAAGCCATAAATCCTATGAGAAGCTTTGAGCAGCAAGCACTATGGACAAAAAAAACCTCCTGTGGCTTTACATCACCCCACTTCAGTCAGTACAATCCCCATCAGATTGAGGAGATTTCCTTTCTAATCATCGATGGATTCTCTGGTGGAGGCTTTAGGTCAGTCTGTGTGAAAAGTTGCCATAAATTTGTCATAAAACTAAAGATACACTCGTCCTATTAAAAGGAATAAAACTTGCTAATTTATTATTTTGGGTTTTTTGTTGGTAGTCTGGTCTTGTTTTGTTTTTTAAATAAGCATACTCCAGTATCTTATCATTGAAAATACTGAAAATAGTGATAAAAAGGGGGGTTAATCAAACTGATGCTGACCATTTCTGAATTTTGGAAAGGTCCCAGAGGCCTGTACTTGTTCCTCATCACTGGAAAAATGCTGTCTTTCCCATTTCCTCCTTCCTATGTGTGGTGTAAGTAAGGCTTTTTCCTTTTTTTTTTTTTTTTTTTTTTTTCCCAAACCAGATAAGCCCTGTGGACATCCTGGAGATATTGAGTTTGGTTTCTTTGAACTTACCAGTGGAAGTGAATTTGTGTTTGGTGCCAGAGTTGAGTACAGATGTAATGATGGGTAATACTCATTTAATTCAATGTGTGGGAATTAACATAAAGTGTTACTTATACTGTCAGTTATGGATTTATTCTCTGTAATGTAGTTGTGTCTTACTAAATTTAATGCTTGCTTATGTGTTGTAAAAATGTTTGAAGGAGGACATTTCTGGCAGACTTACTAATGTATCATCACTGCTTGAAAGAAATTCTCTCTTCTCTATTCATCTTCTCCAGTGAAAACTGCAGCAAGTCAAATACATGGTATTGTGCCTGTGACTGGATATTTTCCTCTTGAAAAGCAAATCAGCTTTGGTACAGTGGTTCAGCCATGCTTTTCCACTTTTTACATTACTGGAATCTAGTCTGAATTCCACTAAGAGAGTTCCAAAATCAATATTCTCCTTAATTCCTTCAGTTCCTCACTGTCATTTCAGAGTGGCTGTTATTCCTCTGAGTGCATTTCAGACCAAGCAGAAGCCATGGCATTGTGGCCATGTTCCCCTCAAGCTCAAGATAACCTCATCAACACCTGGCACATGTGGTTTGGATTAATTCCTACCTGGATGTCACATGGCTTTCAGTTAGCCCAGGGCACAGGCTACACGAGTTTTACTCTGCTTGCTACTGTGTAAATTACCCCTAAGTTATTTGTTATGTAGCCAAAGCTTCCTATGCCAGTAATGAAGAATACTTCTTATTCCTTCCTGTGTTCTGATTTTGTTTTATATTTTCCCATATGCAATTAGAAGAAAGCAAAGAGGGAAGATGCAGGTCAAAAAAAACACTTCGTTTTGTCACGTTTTGATTATTATTTTATGCTAGAACACCTGAAACCTTCTTCCTTTGCTTCAAAAACAGCAGCACTGTTGTTTGCGTCACATAATGAAACTGGTTTTTAGCATTTTTTACTTTTTATTTGGTAAGATACCAGATGCTCAGCCAAAGAAATTACCGTGAGTGTCAGGCAAATGGATGGAGCAATGACATCCCTCACTGTGAAGGTAAATGGAGTTTGACATTTAATTCTCTATTAAACTGTCTTTTTATCTGTCTGATACTATCTAGAATAGTCTGTGATTGCTTTATTAGTATTAATTCACATATGTTTAAATTCAAGTTAGGCAGCAGTGAAGCTCTTACAGTGACTGCTCAGCCATTTTAGTCTGACAAGCTTTTGTTGAAAACCCTCCATGAGGTGGAGTCCTGTCACCCAGACTGGCTTAAAGATCTGCCTCACCTAAAAGCCCTGACAGAGTCACTGCCTGCAAAATATGGTTGCAAAAGACATTTAGGATGATGTTTGTGTTTCTAGCTATTTTCCTCCTCCACCCTTGTGAATATCCTAACCATTAAGGTTTTGTTAAGGTCTCCCTATTAACATACTGTGGAAGACATTCAGTAAGCAAGAGTGAGATCAAGGGGCACACAGACATCAAGGCTTAATAGTCTGGAGGGCTCAGATGATGCTTCCCTGATTTTAGAAACCTTTTCACCAGTTTCAAACCTGTACATGATCATGAAAATAAGGTTCTTTTCTTCCCAGAGATAGTCTTTAACTGGTCTCTTTTAACATATATGGGCAGCAGGGACATTTTCCTTTGGATTAAGCATCTGATGTCAGGAAAGGATCTCTAATAATCACAAATTAAAGTAGATATCTTTCTCTTCTCTAGAGTTACTTGTCTGTATTTTGACATTTTCTTGTATTTAGATACTTCATGTTTAGTTTGCTGGATTTTGAGTGCACTCACTCTTAGGTATTGAGGTCTGTCTGCACCATGTGGAGCAAGGGTTTCCAACATTTTTTGTCATGTATTGCTTCAGTTTCAATGTCTTCATAAAATATTTCTCTCATGGTTGAGTTTTCACTGCAATATGATTGCCTATGAAAGAAAGTATTTGCATAATGTCCTGAATGTGAGGAACCCAGGAGACAGAATATGAGCTCATAGAAAAGGCAGATGACTGATAAAATGGCAAATGTTGTCAGAGAGAAGTACCTTCGGTAGGCAAAACAGAAGCCACTCTTGTACCTGCTCAGTGATATTCATGTGAACATTTAAGAATGAGATTTGGTAGTCATTTACCCCCTTAGTAAGAAATAGCTGATGACTTATGTTAATTCTTTCTTTTTCTGCAGGTACAAACCTGGGAGTTACAAGAGGTCTAAATTAATGTCTGACACTGTGTGTGTTTACTTTAGTAATACAATTGCTCTGATATCCTTAACTACAATTTTGGTTAATAACTGAACTGTTTTAGGCAGCCTGTAATGCAGCACTTTTCCAGATGTCTGTCTATAGCAAACTCAGTTTGGCACAACTCTAAACAAAGACAATTTGGCAAATTTTAGTGGTGTCAGTGAAGGCTCAGCTAACCATGCATAGAATGCAGAATCCTAAGATAATTTAGATTGGGTGAGGTCATCTGGTTCAGTGGGTGCTCTCTCTTTAGCCTTCAAGGCAGAGTATGGTGAGAGCTGGTCTAAAAGCTTCCTCCTCTGTCACTCTGTCTTTTTGTTTGGGGCTCTGTATTGCATTTGCTGCAAATTCTATCTGAATGCATAGCTAAAGTGTATATTTTTTAATGTGTAAGGAAATTAAAGTGATTTTTCTGTATTTTTACTTTTTTATGTGTCAGTTTATTTTACACAGTAGACCTCAAAATGACTTTTTTTTTTCCTTTCCCTTTCCTTATTCTATTTTTCCAGTGATAAAGTGTTTACCTGTACAAGAACCTGAAAATGGAAGGATAATTATGACTGGTGCATTTGAGCTAGGCCAAGAATATTCCTTTGGCCAGGTTGTAAATTTTGAATGTAATGAAAAATACAAGCTTGTTGGAGCTAAAGAAATCGTTTGCTCTTTGAATGGAAAATGGAGTAACTCTGTGCCGCAGTGCATAGGTAAAAAGAACACTATTTATATGTGTCATTAGGAAGCTTTATTCTCACAGACTCCTAAATACCATATGGGAAGCTACGAAGTTTTCACTTTATTTCACAGCAATTAAGCATAGCTTGTCTGTAAACAATTTCCACTGTACATATGAAGCAATAGGATAAGAAAAAGAAATGTAGTAATATTGGATACTAATATTATTATATTAGTATAATATATATAATAATATAATTGGATATAATATTATTACTAATATTATGAAATAGACCATCTGTTTGTTCCACATTTTTCCTACAAGCTGTATGTTTTTCCAGGCTGCAGTCACATTCTTTGATATGTCTGCATAAGAGTCAACCACTTCAGTGTTGATTTAACCAAAGTAATTATAAACAACTTTGAATCTATGTGAACTAAATTTACAAAACAAGTATTAAATTTTCTGAAAAAGAGAAATTCCTAAATTTCAGCTAGCTTAGTGTCTGATTTTGGAATGTCTTCTACCTTATATATGGATTCTGAAATCCATTAAAGTCCAAAGCAAAGTCCTGAAATCTGTCTCATGAACCAGTTTGCAATTGAATCTGTACTAGACCATATTTTCTACCTGGAACCCAGAATAAAGTAAGTTCTCAAATAAGTTCCAAACAATTTCCAAATGCAAAAGTTTTTGTGAATTCAAATTAATTCAAATTAAAAAAAAACCAAAGAAACAAACAAAAAACCCAAACAAAAAATCACTAAATTTTATTATCATAGAAAATTTGAGCTTAGCAAATAAAAATACCTATATTTTTGTCTGTTTCAATTTCAGAAATTATCTGTGGCATGCCAAATATTACAAATGGCTATGTACGTTCCCCAAGGCCGTCTTACAAGGAAAATGAACTACTGCAGTTTTCCTGTAAAAAAGGATACAAACATGGTAGCAGATCAGATGCACTGTGCACTGAATCAGGATGGAATCCACGTCCCACTTGCACAGGTCAGTCTTGCCTAAAGTGGGTTTGCACATTCATTTGTTGGGTTTGGAATTATTTTTAGAGATTATTAAATTCATTCATAACAAAATAAATTCATCCACATCCAGCCAAAATCCATGAAGACTAGAAGGATTAAGCACTAAAGGGACCAAACAACTGCATAAGGGTTTTCCATGAAGAGGAGTAGCAAAACCAGAATCTTGTTTTTCCATGAAGAGCAGTAGCGAAACCAGAATCTTGTTGTGAACCTCTACAAATATATATGTATATTTATATTATGTATATGTATATGTATATTATATATGTATATCTACAAATATATATATATATGTAATATATTTACAATGCTAAAGCTCCCCATTGTTTTTTAAGTCTCAAATGCCTTCTGAGCCATTTATATGACAAATCCATACCTCCTGAGGCTAGTCCTGTTTGACATGAGCCCTCTGGGTTATGGATTTTACTTTAATTCATTCAATTGCAGCACTTAAAGGCTATATTTCAATCTCCAAATCCCACAAACAGAAATAGACATGTCAAAACCTGACCCAAAGAATTTGATGAAAGTTTGGGGAATTTATTAGTGCCTTGAATTTTCTTCAAGAAATTGCCAAACTCCTGAAACTGGAAAGAAATGTTGGCAACAGGGCAACGTTGTACGATGTTATGCACCACCCACCTTCCTGGGACCTCTTACAGAAAGACTCCTTTAGAAATAAAGACTTGTTGTCAATCTTGGGGCACACTCAGTTTTTGACCTTTCTGATTCAAGATTCGTATGTTACTAATTAATATGCATTGGCTACAGTTTAGCAACATACTGCTTTTGAGGAGTGCCAAACAGAACATTCTTCTAGACACTGAAATGCTGGGCTCTGGTACTTGGGACATCTTCTGGATCCTGCTGGACTTATCCCTGAACCTAGAGGATTCAGCAGTGCATGCTGAAAACTGATCCACCCACCCTCACTCCACAGCAGGACCAACCTGTAGTTACTTTACAGTCATCCCCTCCCAGCCCTCAGTGTGTTGGGGATGTTTTCTGCGTTGGAAGAAGACACAAAAAACCCAAAAGTCAGGCTCTGGTTTATAAATAAGTTTGCTGACTTCTCTGAGCATAAAGACATCTTGAGTTTTATAGAATAAGATTCTTGACCTTTTTCAGTTGTTGGAATACTTCCAGTGTCAGTGCAGGGCATTAATCTCAATCACACAGCCTCTGAATGATCAGTCCCTAGTTAAGTATAATTATTTCGTCATTTGGGTCCTGCCTGTGCAACTGCCCTCCTTTGGGACAGTGTTCATAAATGAGCACAGCATAACCCAGCTGCAGAATGATCTACTGGAAAAAATTAGTCCGGTTCAGTTTGATGGTTTCCAGTTCTTCCTCCAACCATTCTCTTTGCTATTAAGTTGTAATCTTCTAATTAACATAACATCAGTAACAGCTGTCACTCTTCTCTCTCAGAACCATACATTTCTAAGAGTTGAGGAAGAAATGAAACCTTTTCTTTGCTCCAAGAAACATATTTTTAAACATTTTATGCAGTTATGACCAATACATTGTGAAAACAAGAACTTATGCAATAAATTCAAACATATGCTTCATTTTCTTCTGTTTCTATTTAGAAATTGAATGCGCTCCTCCAGTAATTTCTTCTGGGAACTTTAGACCTCACAAAGAGAAGTATGTAGGAGGTGATAGAATCAAAGTAGAGTGTGATGCTGGATATCATTTTAAAGTGCCAACTGGCGGAACCACAGCTGAATGCACCGGGGATGGCTGGGTGCCTGAGCCAGCTTGTGTCCGTAAGTAGCTCTTATGAATGAAGTTACAACCTAGAATTGTTAGAAGTATCTCAGAGGAAAACAGGTCAGGAGCAAAACTTGAGGAGCATTAGATACGACAGTTGCTTATTATTTTTTTCTTTTGTTCTCTAAAGCTTCATTTGATGGTTTAGAAACCTCACCTATAAAATAATGGTATAATCCAAATTTACATTGTGTTTATTAACACAGGTATTATCTGTTACTGTATTTGCAAATCTGTAAAATGTGCTCAGCTCACCATCAGGAAGGTTTGTGCTCCACCCAAGGAATATCATCCCAGTCAGGATTAGAGGACATAGGGAATTTAAAGTAGCCAAACCATAGGTAATGAGTGGAAGAGATCTTTCCTTGTAGTATCACAGCTCTAGATTTTTACTTGGCATTGTAATTTGGCATTATGGACAGTGACAAGATTTTATCTATCAGTTATAGAACTATATAACCTGTCAGATAACAAAGATGTTCTTTATGGTTGATGAGTTCTTTTTTGGCTTAATCTTCCCCTAACTGCAGCAATAGTTTTGCCCAGTAGGCACAGTATTAAAAAAATATAAATAGTTTCATAATTTAATTCTTGTTAATCTTTGGTCACTGAAAATAAAACTCGGAATGTGAGAGAAGCCCTGATGAAGTCAGTCTTGTAAATGAACGTTTGAATTAATTGAGCTGTTTCTTAAACATGCTCTTTTATTATCTGAGGTAATTTTTTTCTCTGTATTTAGTGTGGGTTCTAAAATTCAGATATCATTCTGAGCCCACTTCCTCATTATGGAATAGTCTGTCCAGTGGGTGATCTGCCCTGCCCTGCCATGTAGGCTCTGGGTCAGAGCATTTTGGGAGGAACCTGGGTAAACTTGAATGAAAGCTTCTGAGAATCAACTCCTTGTATCCTGGACTGGTCCGTGAAAAGGGTCAGTTCTTTTGAGGAACCAAGAGAACAAAATTTAAATGCTGCATCTTTAAAAGAAAAACAAGAAGAGGCAGCAAGAGCTTTTGGTGCAGGATCCCAAAAATTACAAATGGAAGTGGTAGCAGGAGTCATCTCAATTTTCGCACAGTTTACTTTCTATATCTGAGCCAGATGACTAGGCTTCCATTAGGGTCAGAATAGTAAATTTAGTCAAGATCCTCTACAAAGGCAGTGTCGTCTCACTGTGGATTGAATACTAACATTTGGTCTCATGGATCACCCTCAGGAGTCTGCTGAGAATGCTGGCTGGATTGCTGTTGGTTACAATGGAACTGAGGGAAGTAACACAGCTATAGGCACTGACAAAGAGCCAGGAGCAGAGTGTGATTGTTCTGCACTCCTTAGCATCTGCCAGGGTGTGCAGTGCTGGTTCTGTCCATTTCTGAAAACACTCAGATGATGAAGTTGACTCTGAATTCTTTGTGTTCTGAGCTTTTTATCATGCATTTGTTGATGTTGTTGCTTTTACATTCCATTTCAAGGGAGACCATGTGACTACCCAGATATAGAAAATGGCAAGGTAACTGATTACTATGAGAACTATAGAGACTATTACTTTGGAAGAAGATTTGGACAGACTGTGGATTACAGGTGCTCCAAGGGCTTTACAACCCCCAATGGACATGACCAGGCTCAAATTACCTGCACTGAAAGGGGTTGGTCTCCAGAGCCAAAATGCCTGAGTAAGTACATTTTCACTATATGCTTGATACTGTTACAATTATCCAAGGTCTGTGCAGCAGAAATTGTTCTGACAGAACGCAAGACAAATCAGTTTCTTGAAGTTACACTGCTTTAGTTGACCCCTGGAACAGCACCCAGACTGTCTTCCCATCTGCAGAGCTCCAAGTGTCAGCTGGGGACACTGAAATGGGTCAGGCTGAAATTATGCTTTTGGATTTTGAAGATTCTTTACTCCTGAAGCTGTTCCTGAGAGTAAGAAATACATAGGAAACCTTCTCTTCTCTGGCCTGTGGGTAACATGCAAGCATGTATTTCCATCTGCACACACAGACAGAGTTTCTACTCTATGTAAATGTATTCTCCCTTCTGTGGCTTGGGCACTTTGGCACTCTGTCTTGGTCCTCTCTGAGAACCATGGCCTGGTCCCTTTGGAGAACATTTAGAGCTGAGAAGGTGTCACACTCTTGCAATAAGCTGAAACTGATCATGGCATCAGCAAGAGAACCAGATACACTGACTCAGATTTAAAACCCATTAGACTTCAAGCAGCGAGCTGAGGCCTCCTCTCCCACATCTTCAGTCACAGCAAAGTCCCTTCCTCCTGGTAGGGCACAAACATGGATTACAAAAGGTTGCCCTTTCCTCTTTTCCCCTCAGTGGAGCAGTGCTCAGTGCAAGAAATGGCTGGAGCCTTGCCTGGAGGAAAGGACCAGTCACTCAACTATCACAGTATAACATTCCTTCAGCCATCTGCCTTGTGTCTGAGCTCTTGGGGCCAGGAGGCCTTAGAGCCAGTGTGCTAAGCTCTTGCTAAAATCTCTAGAGCTGGTTTGAGGGGCTGATACACTTCCACAGAGATGATAAAATCTCCTGGAGGCAAATGCCAAAATTCACTCTGGGCAGACATCAGCATTTTAGAGACATACCAGACCAAAGCAGAGCAGGTGCACATGATGTGAGAGGCACTGAAGTGAGCCAGGCTTATTGATGAACTCTAGGTAAGAGATTTTTGGTCACTAGGCTGCCTCTCATCTCTTTATGTAGTGACCTCCACTTCTGTCACTGTGGTCATTAATCCCAAGGCACCGAAACAAAACATGCTTTCATTCAGATTGGCACACGAGTGCCTTTTTGCAATACAAGGCTACAGAAAGGTGCTTGGAGGCCTGTCTTTTAGTTACTGTCTTCCTAAGAATTAATTTAATCCTCGCTGTAGAAATTTCTGTGGTTAAATATACTTACCTTCCTTCTTTAGAAAAATGTTCCATGAGAGGGCTGGAAAATGTGTATTTCCCACACCACAGCACAGATTTTTACAAGGAAGGTGAAAGAGTCAGATATCGCTGCAGCAATGGGTACCAAGCTGAGCATGAAGAAGTCACCTGCACCAGGAATGGCTGGGCACCCCTGCCGAGATGTATCCGTGAAAGTGAGTGTGATTGTATGTTGGTGAGGTTTCTACCTAAAACTCCTTGTTGTGGTGGTAATTTCTGAAAATGAAGACTCTCCTTCACAGAATGATTTAGGAGTAAAGAATTTAACACACTACAGAACTTTTCTTTCACAATATAAGACTGAAACATCGAATCAAGACTTCCATCTATTTAAACAACATTATAAGCATTAGGTATTAACAATGTATTAAATTTAAAATGTATTCAATTGCCAATGTATTAAAAAGTAAATTTTAATGTTTATTTAAATATTAAATGGCTTAACTAATGTATTCCAAGTGACTGAAATCAGTTATGATATTGGGTCTGTCTGCACAAGAGCTTTACTGTGCAAGAAGGGGCTTTTGGTGGAGATTTGCTTCAGTCCTGCAGCTTGTGCTCTGGGAATGGCTTTTCTTTGGCAGGGCTGAGGTGACACCTGCACGCTGTGGTGGTGTGTCCTGCCTTGCAGCACAGGCAGAAGGTGCCCTCTCTGCACGTGCAGGGCTGTGCATGCCCAGCAGGAATGTCATTTCCAGTGGAGCCCAGATGTGCACATACAGTGTTGGAAGCTGCAGGATTGCTGCAAATCAAAGCCCTCCCCATCCCTGTTTGTGCTGCACCAGTTGCTAACTGTGAACTCTGATCTTTTGCTTTGCATTTGTGCCCCAGGAGGAGAGTTCAGTGCACAAGCAGAACTTCACGTGCTCTTACAAATTTTATAGATCTGACTGCTGTTCCTGTTGTTGCCCTTCTGCTGTGATTCACATGCATTTAGTTTAGCAGTGTTTGACTTGGAAGAAATCTTGTGTCTCTCTTTCAGAAACATGCCAGACTATGTCTTTTGAGAATGGCTATTTCAACAGGGGTAGACAAACATTCCGTCCAAAAGAGAGGATGTTTTATAAATGTCACGCTGGCTTTGTGACTCCAGAAGGACAAGAAACAGGACACACAGAGTGCCGAGAGAGTGGCTGGACTCCACCTCCCAAGTGCATCAGTGAGTAGCTAAAGCTTTCAGAGCTCCCTTTTCACTGTCACCAGTGCACACATGGTGTCCTGTAGACTCAGAGTTTTGTCACTCCATTTGCAGTTGTTTCTTACTGGGCAGAGGGAGACTCAAAGAGAGGACTGATCCTCGAGACAATAACCTTTCTCAGGCTTCACGAAATAGAAAACATAAAGGATCTCTTTAGCACTGAGTAAATGGGAACCACTGACCTCTTCAGTGGTTCTTATTTGATACAAGGTACATTTGCCCAAATTTACTCCCAATTTTGGAGCAACATCTGTGAACCAAGGCATTCTGCCAAGAACTTTATTAAACTGGAAACAGGATTCATTATTTCAAAGTTCATTCCTCTCCTGAATGCAGGTGTAAGAGACTTACTCTTCTATTGTTATGCTTGTCATAATATCGACCAACTTCAGCTGCTGTTTCCTCTTGTCCTTCTATTTCAGACTGCCTCTACCTAGGATTTTGTGGCTTCTTTTCTGACCCCCTCTCATCTGACCATGGGAACAGCAGTGCAAACTGTTTGCTGTGACACTGAAATAATAAATAATATGTAGCAGAAGGAAACAATTGAATCTAAGGAAGAAATATTTACGCTAAATATTACTTCTAGACACATGTCTGGAGATTAATGCAATAGATTATAAATGAATATACATATTCTACAGTTATATTCTGGCAGTGCAGAATTACTGATGTTTCAAATATAGCTACAGGGATGATGCTCCCAAAGGGCAATGTTTCTGGATAACAAAATGCACTAACTTTGTTTTATTCCACAGAAACATGTAAAGCACCAGATCATGTTTCGATTTCACACACAAATAAAACTTTGTTCATGCCTGAAGATACAATTGAGTATTCGTGTTTGGATGGATATAAAACTACAAATCATATGCCAACTGATACTACAGTGTGTGGCATAAATGGAGAATGGAATCCAGAGCCCCAGTGTCTTGGTGAATATTTTTGTGTTTGCTGATCACTGTATTGCTCTCTATACACTTTGTTAAGCTTTTTCTTTAAGACTTCCTTTGATTTCGTTCTAACCAGTAGCATTTCATGTACTTGCTGTAGGTTAGTAAGACTGTATGTTAAATGATATAGGTTTAATATATAACTATAACTATATATTCTATACATCCTGTGTATCCTATATACATAGGTTAATAACACTATATGTTAAATTGTTTTTTCTCTGTAGAAATATCATGTGTACTGCCAATATTGCGCAATGTAGGTTTCTCTCCCAGGAAGGATAAATACCACAGTGGAGACGTTGTGAAATTTACCTGTGCAAAGAAATACAGAAGAGTGGGAGCTGCCTCTGTTCAGTGCTACCACTTTGGATGGTTTCCATCACCACCAGTGTGTAAAGGTAATTCTCCTGCAGTACCTGAAAGTGAGCTGCTAAATGGCTTATACAAAATATTCATCAGGGTTCTGACTTAAATGTTTGAAACAATTTTTGTTGTTCAAAAATGCATAAATACTGTGCAGCATGGCAGTGATGAATTTGAGTAGTGTCCTCTCTTTCTACATCTGAAACGTCCTAAGCTTTGCCACTGCCTAATATTGATACCCATCAGATATTGCATCCTGTGTTCTTGTTTTCTGATCACATGGAATTGAAGGAAAAGAAATTGTTTGGAGATGACACAGAGCTGGACCCAAACAAAAGTGAAGGATTTTCCAGTGAGATTCTTAGTTTCATACTGTAGGATGAACAGGGTCCTGCAGGAGGCAAAATATATGCCCCTGTACTTAACATGCTTTTTAACACAGAGCACAACTTACTGGCATCTGAGAAGAGTTTCTGTGCTGGTGCTGAGTCCTCTGATGAGGTGCACAGGCTTTCAGGAAGCTTGAGAGGATGAAGGGAGCTCCTTTTCTTATTATTCCATTAGCTTTCTTGGTGGCTTTCACTCTGTCAGCCCTCTTTTTGCTGACTCTCTTCTGCATTTAAAAGCAAGTCTATTTCATATATTTAGCTTTTTAGCTCAGGAACATTTTAAGTTCCCTTAACAGAAGTTCCATTCACTGCATCAAAAGCCAATTCATTTAACATACAGTGTATACATATATATGTATACAGTGTGTGTGTATATATATATGTAAGTATATAGAACTTGCTGGATTATATTTAGGACATGCATTATTCCTTGCTGAATTGTCAATTTTATTTTTTTTTAAGAAACAGAAGTTGCAATTCTTGTAACCCTTTTGTGCACTTAAAACCCAGCTGGTTTTATCAACCACTTTTTCTCAGAGCAGGCACTGACAGTGCATGGAAGTAAGAGACACGAGTGAACCAGGGTCACACGTATCTGGTTGGGATCTCCAGCCCAGCATGAATGCAGATATGCAAAGGCATAAATCAATGACCAGTTTAACCTGTTCCACTGACTTTTCTTCACTTTAAATAAGACGTTCCATTTTATGTTGTACTTAACATATAACTGTGGTGAAAGTACTTCTTTCAGAGCACAGATTTGATCTCTTGATTTCAGTGAGTGTCAGAGGCTGTGAATCTCCCCCTGAAATTACCAATGGAAGCATTGTGGATGGCTCTGCAGCACACTACCAGCATGGGGACAGAAAGCAGTATGAATGTAACGGCGAATTGAAGTTGGTTGGATCAAAGGAAATAGAATGTGTTGATGGACAGTGGTCACCTCCTCCCTCTTGCATTGGTAATCTATATAGCTCTTATTTCTGAGAAGTCTGTAATTCTCTGCAGGCTGTAACATATTAGACATTTTCCCAATAGAAATTACATATTTGCAGATGTAATGCTGCATTCAAAGTAATAAAATAATAAAATGGAAGTGTGAATAAAAACGTATGACAAGCCATTCCCTTGTGCTTGTGGCACTACCACTGCCCCAGTGACAGCCCAAAGCAGGAACTGCAGTTCTCACAGAGAGGTGGCAGCTCTGCAGTCCTCTAAGAGACCTTACAATGGGGTTCAGTTCTTGTAATAATTCTAACTAAAAGAGCACAGTATAAATGTGTAAGTGTATAATCAATAATAACTTTGACTGATCAGAGTCAGGGATTCAGGTGACTTGGATTAATTGAAGGTTCCCTTATACTCTTCATGGTTTATGTGCCAACAGTTTGGGAAAGTACTGTCAGCTGAAACTACTTGTGGCTCATGCCAGTGCTGCAAAAGGAAGGGAAAAGTCAGGAGTGCAATTTAGCAAACTGACTACAAGATATACACACTCCAGCTGTGGTGAAGTTTAGTTGCTGCAAATAGTGGGTGTAGGTTTGGATCAACAAATGCAAAGACAGTTATTTTTGTTTAAGATTTTTTAGCTACTGATATGGGGTTCCAGTATTATTGTGGAATACTTCTGCTCTTTTCAACAGAAGACAAAATGCCCTGTGGATCACCTTCCTCTATCCCAAATGTTGTTCTACATCAGGCAGACCAGACCCAGTATTCACATGGGGATGAAGTAATTTGTGGATGTAAAGAAGGCTCTGACAATACTGAGGAAATGAAAATAAAGTGTCTTAATGGAGAATGGAAGCCTTTGCCTATTTGTGCTGGTAATGTGTTTCCATAATATTTCAGATGTGAGTGTAACATAGATGTATACAAAATTTCAAGGACTTCAGCCATCAGTGTGTAGCCAGACATACTTTAGTTTCATGCATCAAAACAAAGTGGGTTTTATTTACTCCTCTTTTAAATGGGAGCATGTCCTTCATCCTGGAAAGACCCTGCACCCACAACTTTTTAAAAGAAAGGAAATAGACACTTGCATAGTGGTTAAAATCAACTATTGAAAGGAACTAAAACTAATACGAATAGCCACAGTGTGTTAGGCTTATCCCATCCAAACCAGTTTTAAGGGGATTAGTCCATTGCACAGAGTCACAGAATGGGTAAGGTGGGAAGGGACCCCAGTGGGTCATCTGGTCCAACCTCCCTGCTCAAGCACCCAGCCAGTAAAGTTCTCTCCTGATATTCACATGGAACTTCCTGTGTAACTGACAACATCTCCATCAGCGCATATTATCAGAACTAAATCTACATTTTTAGCTGGTTTTATCTTTTTCAGATGCATCTCCTCAGTGTGCAATTCCAGAGGATGTTGAACTGGTGCGCTCTGACCAATATCCCGTGACAAGAAGGAGGGCTGGGTTCCATAAGGTTATCCATTATAGATGCACATCAGCTGATGAAAATATTAAACAGGCAACTTGTGTGTCTGGAACATGGACACCAGAGATTGCATGTGCAGGTGTGTTTTCAAATTTGCACCATTTCTTTGGATGCAGACATGATAAATGCTCATTATTAAGGGTTCTTAGCACTGCTGTATCACTAGGCTGACATAGAAATGTTTACTCAATTATGTGCTAAAGTGCAGTTGTGACCAGATTTATTCAGAGATGCACTGCATCAGGTTTAGAGATGCACAACTTCAGTGAGGCAGACTTAATGCTCTCTGCTCTGACAGCTGGAATGGTTGTCACTGTCACTTTTGATGTGAGAAAAGATGCAATGATAAATTTGAGCTTGGTTCTTCAAAAGGGCTTTCCCCTGATGCAAGTCAGAGAGCACATAACTCAGGCTCCAGTCAAGGTTCCTTTATTTCCTGGAAACCTATAAAATTTTTCTATTCTTTTCTTTTTTCCTCCATTTTTCCAATTACTTGCTAGTGAAATTATGAGAAAGAAGCTGAGCTGGCCAGTGCAAAAGCACAAACCCAGAGGAGGTTGCCCATATACGACAGACACCAGAGGTCAAGGCCTGTAGGGCTGCCTTTATGCATGGCAGAGAAGGATATTGTCTGTAGAAAACATGTTTGTAAAACAACCATTGCCTCATTCCTAGCTTTGATTATACCAGATTTATGGGAAAAGATGCATGGAAGTGGGAGAAAAATGGCAATCACTGTCCCTGCCTTCTCAGTTTTCTGGAACCACTACAAGCAAGGAACCAAGGAGACTCTGGAAGTCTCCTCAGATCTCTGTCCTGGATCCACCTCATTGTCTCTCTTTTTCTTTCCTTTCGCAGAAGGAGCCCTTCATTCCTGGGGTGGCAAAATTGAAGCCTATTTCTTTTTTTTCTTTTTGGGGTTCTCATTTAGCTCTCTCAGCTAAGTCTGAAGGAAAAACAAAACAAGAACTCCAGAAGTTGGCTCACTTGTCCTAACACAGTTCATTGTAGAGAGAGGAACAGGGAAAGCACATGAGTGTGCAGCTTTGGGAAAGGGAAAGGAGGGACTGCAAGAAGCTCCAGCTTAGCTTGGTGACTGTCTTTTCTGTGACTCTGAAAGCATAGGAGCATCTGAAGGCAGCCCTGGTGTTTCTGAAGCAGAACAAAAGGATCACTTTATTGACAGCTTGAGATAGCTACTGGAGAGTTACCTAGAGCCAGTGTTGTCTGGGTTGGTTGTGTTGTAATCTGTGAACTGCTGCACTTGATTGTATGTTCTATTCTAACACAAACATGTTGTAATATTTTACCTTAGCTAAAGAGGGTGTGTGCCCACCTCCACCTCAGGTGTCTGGTGCTCAGCAGACAACAGTAGGAAGAAACTACAGGAGTGGGAGTAAAGCAGCTTTTTCATGTCCCAGCGGCTTTCAGCTCATCGGTACAAGTGAAATAACCTGTACAGAAGGGAAATGGCCATCACCACCTCACTGTGTGGGTCAGTACTGGCACATTTCATTTCTCTTTCATTATGAATGTCTGTGTTACATATTGGCAGTCATCATTAGCAAGGGGCTGCTGTTATTTACCTAAGACTATCATGAACAGGTAACTGCAGAAAAGCAGTAGAACCTAAGTTGCTAAAGAGAGTGCAGTCAAACAACTGCAGTCTTTTCATTTACCCTGACTTACCTAAGATGGCATATACAAGTTTCAGGTAGTCCCTCAAGAGCTGTGTGCTTATTTGTTTGTTTAGTGTATTGTATAATGGAGTCTCAGTTTCGACTGGGGGCCTTAAATAGTATCCTGTATTGTGAAAATTACCCATTAGTTACTTGCAGTTCCAAAATTACTTGTCTTGCATTATTGTTTATCAATGTTGTCTGTGTTTTTTAGAAAAACCATGTTTGCCACCACAATCTGTAGAATGTGCTGACACTCCCAGGCTGGAAAATCCAAACTTAAAAGTTGAAAGAGGAGGGAAAACAATTTATCTGGCTGGTGCTAGACTTACGTATGTTTCTCAGTCTGGATACACCTTAGATGGACCCACAGAGATAAATTGTTCTCTGGGAAAATGGACTGCAGCTCCTACATGCTTGGGTAATACCAAAAAATACTTTTCTTGAAGTGCATTTAGCAATGACATGGAAAAAATTTTAAACTCAAGGAGGATCAGTAAAAGCCTATTTTTCCAGTCCATATTTTGCTGTGGAATCCTACCTTCCATCACGGATGTCTTCAGAGTAATGCTGATTGGATGCAAAACTGACTTCCTGAATGCAGCTTAGTTTTTAAATATTCCTTCGTATCCTTGCAATCTTTGTTCAGTTCATATCTCTGCCAGATGAGTTTGGCATATCCTCATAATCCAAGGATCTGTTTTCTACAGAGTACACTAGTGACTAAAAGTTGCTGTGGTGCCTCAGTGATGGAAATCACTTCACTGTAGCAAGGGACAAAAGCCTCTAGGAAAACATTCTGGCATGTTTAGAAACAGAATCTGAATATTTCAGCAACTGAAGTCTGTGTGTATTTGGAAGAATGACTTATTTAATCTTCTGTTTGCTAGCTTTGATAAAATTACTAACTATCATTCTATAATTCTGTAATCCTGAATGATTAGCAGACTGTCAGCAGATGACTATGCTGATGTTAGAAATAGCTCTCTGAAGCACCTGTTTGATGGGAAAAGTACACTCTTCAATGTGTATCACATTAGCACAAGCATCAGATTTCTGTTCTCTTTTCAGAAATGCCATGTGGAAGTGTTCCAGAAGTTGCCAATGCTCAGTTTGAAGGCAGAAACAAGAAGGTGTATGAGCCTGGTGAAACAATTCGCTACCAGTGTGATTCAGGGTTCCTGATTGTGGGCTCCCCTGAAATTATCTGCAGAAAAGGAAACTGGACAACAGCACCACCATTGTGCAAAGGTATAAGTTCTACTTCCAAGTAATCCATGATCCTTCTTAGCCTTTCATGTTGTGAGTTAAAATAATTTTAACTCGGGCATGCAGCTGAGTCAGGCCAACAGGTGACTGCTTTGAATGGGCTGCTACAACACCTGATTTTCTGGCTACTGGGAAACAACAAGCAGGGCAGATCAGCCAAGCCATCATTTCCCTGTGGGCTGCAGCTAGTAGCTGAATCCTAGCTCTCTGCTGCAATCCAGCAGGCACACATTATGGAGGAAGCATGCTGGCTGCAAAGGAGCAGGTAAGTGTAGGGTAATGGAGCTGAGTTTCACATCACTGAGAATGTCAGTTGCTGACAGGTACCTTCTAACAGTACATAAATCACATCACTCTGCAGCCTGGTGGCACACGAAGCTGTACAGCACACCTGGCTCACCTCTGTGACTTCTCTCTTTTTAGTCACTTTAGGCAAACATAATCCTGGGTGCTGAGGCATTGGGGGATAACTCATAATATCTTCTTTTTCTGCCTGTGGAAAATGATGTGCGTTGTTCAAACTGCTTTTGCTCACCAGGAGCTCTGGAATGCCACATTCTGTGAGTCTCATATCATTCACTAGTCACACCTTTTTCCAGATACCAGCTGTGGAGCTGCACCTGAAATCCCCAATGCACACATTGCAGGAGCTCCACAGGAGAGGTATCTGCCTGGTGCCAGAGTGCAGTATCAGTGTGAAAGGAATTTTCAGATGATGGGTAGAAATTACATCTCTTGTTCAAATGGTCAGTGGTCACAAGCACCAGTTTGCAGAGGTAAGAATCTGTAAGGTGTTTTCCCCTTGCCTGTTGGCTTAGAGGTGACTGATTCTCTACCTAAATACTCTCAAGACTTCGTCTTTTTTACTTGTTTTCTTTAGCTGCCCTAGCTTTTTATTTGCTATTGCTTCCTTGCACAACACTTTAACATGATGCTTCTCGAAAAACTAGGATTATTTCATCAACAGCACAAATGTTCCTGAAGCAGCAGGGCCTAAAATGGGCTGCTCTGTCCTTTTGTACCTGCTTGGAATTTCCCTGGTGTCACCACTTCAGTGCCTTTCAGTGGACAGACAAGTAATGGCTTCTCTCCTGTGTAGAAAGCTATCAGGGAGCATCTCAATGGGAGCAGCAGTAGGGCAGGGAAGCAGCTCTTCTTCTGCAGGGCTCCACTCTGAGCAATGCAGACCCCAGCAGAGACCCAGATCTAAACCATAGAAGACCTGCTAGGGCCATGGAAGTGGAAAGATCTTTTCTGTGACAAGGAGCACTCAGGAGCTGTGCACCTCTCCCCTGTCCCAGTGTGTGGCTGCAGGCTGAACAGAGCTCCGTGGACCTGGCTGTGCTTACCCAGCCCTGAGCAGTGCAGGCTGCCAAGCTCCTCCAGCACTGCCAGAGCTCTGCACTTCAGCAGGGCATCAGTTTGGCTGCTACCCCTGTGGTTTCCAGGAGGGCCAGGGGGTTCCTGCAGAGAGACAAGGCTGTGGGGTTCTTGTGCCTAAGTACAGAAACACTGGCTCTTTCTGGAAACTCCTGTTGACCCTGCCATCTCCTGAGAGTCCCACACAGTGTTCTGCTGCCACTGCCACACCTCATTGCTTTCCCCATGGTGAACTCCTGTGACCCAGCTGAGGCAGAAAATCTGTACAGAAATTGTAACAGGGCCAATTCTTTTCTGTTTGGGTTGTATAGATGAACCTCTTAACAACTGCAAAGGTGATTGCAGCCGTGTCTCTTTTCAGATGTGAGATGTGTATCTCCTCCAGAAATTGCTGGTGGTAGAATTGATGGTGTTAAAAAGCCCAGGTATTTCCCTGGGGAGAGTGCAAAGTACCAGTGCTTGGAAAATTTTCAGATGACTGGGGCTTCGACTGTAGTGTGCCAGAATGGGACCTGGACAGAGCTGCCAACATGCAAAGGTAATTTCTCTCTCTCTCTTCTCATCCAGTCTCCTGTCAGTGATATTGTCATGAAGCTGCATCCCTGGCATTTAGCATCTCAAGTGCCCTCACAGTAAACAGCTGCAGTGAGTCTGGCTCACTCGGGACAAGGCCACTTCCCCAGGGCTCTGTTCAGGTGGGCTGAGCTTTCCAAGCTGAGTGACCCAGGTGCCTTCACTCAACAGGGCCAAATGCCACACCTTATGCAGGACAAGATGAAGTCCTGCAGACAGCTGCAAGCACTTCAGCTGTGCCCAGATGGGCTCAGCTGGCAGTTGTGAGCCTGAACACTGGAGAAATGGGAAACTCTTGCTCCTGCCACCTATTTGGTTTTCTCTCTGTTTTCCTCCACTTCTCTGAGTAGTGCTAACATGCTATTTCTCACCAGACCACCTCTGCAGTCAAAGTTCCTCTCTGACTGGGAAATTTCTTTCAGGAGAAGCTGGGAGGTGTGGCAGACCTCCAGCTATTCAAAATGGAGATTTTCTTGACTCAGCCAAGGAAGAATATCAGCAAGGTGATACGGTGAAATACCAGTGCCAAAATCTCTATACCTTGGAAGGATCTCGGACAATCACCTGTAGTAATGGGCAGTGGACAAGCCCCCCAGTTTGCCTAGGTAGGTGGAAGCATGTGCTGGGTGGCCAAAGGCTGTGTGACTGCTCTTGTCTTCTTCTCAGAGCCTGAGGGCAGCACTGGGGCAGCAGTACTGCTGCTGGGGCCATGGTGCTGGCAGGGCAGAAGGACAGTGAGTCCACCTTCTGTCCCAAAGGAGTTTCTTCCTACAGTCAGCTTGTGAAGTCCCCTGTGCTGCCAACACAAGGAGGGCAGTTGGCTGAACCCTGCTCCCTGAGGGGATCTCCATCACTGTGCAGAGCTCCTGAGTGCTCCCAAGCTGGGGACACTGCTGCACCCAGCAGGCTGTGAGCCAGGAGGATGGGTCTGCATGAGTGGCAGTGCTGGGCACATCCAGGCTTGCCTCCATGATGAGAAAACAAATTTGGAGAAGTACTGAGCAGAAGGGAAGGAGGGGTCTCAAAAACGAGATGGGAAGTTCATGGGTGCCTGGTGTCTTCCCCAGCTGTGCTTCATTCTTGCCCTGTGTGACTGCAGTGTGACAAGGCTTCTCCAGGGTTGGGGTTTTTATCCCCTTTGGCTTGCATGGGAATGTCTTTTCTGTTGCAAGTAACAGAGGGTCAGAGCAAATACTTGGAAGTATTTTTTGATGTGAAGAACTTCTGTAGGCTCTAGGGACAAACCAGTTACCTCTGGTGTGTCTGTGTGAAATGCTAACACTCTTCTCTTTACTTTTTCAAGTGCCCTGTACAGCATCAGAAGAAGACATGGACAGAAATAATATTCAACTGAGATGGGATCCAACAAAACCCAAGCTGTATTCCACATCAGGAGACACTATTGAATTTGATTGTAAACTGGGATATATAAAAGACCCAAGTACTCCCAACTTCAGAGTACAGTGTGTGGAGGGGACATTGGAGTACCCACGGTGCACACAGGGAAGTAAGTCATTCCTTCTTCAGCTTAGCTGCTCTCTTCTTGTACTTTAGTGCTGAAGGGGAGCAGAAAGCCTTTGCCTTTCCTGGGGGAGCCTCCTGGAAGCTGCAGGCATGGAGGGGCACTGACCCCAAGAAGTCACTGCCCAGCTCAGCTGAGCTGGCGAGACTGCTGGGGAAAGGACACTCAGGGGGTGCCAACAGAGCATCACTTGTCCCGTGTGAGACCTACAGGCAATAACACAAGTATTTTTGCAGGGAGCTGTACCCTGGATAGGAACACTATGGAAAGGAACCATATTCAGTTACAGCCATCCAGCCCCTCAAGCCCTTCCTATAACTCAGGGGATCCTGTTTACTTTGAGTGCAAGCCCTGGTCCTGGCAGGTGTCTGAGTCGAGCAGATTCAGAGCACATTGTCTGGATGGAGTGATCACATATCCAGTGTGTCGAGGTAAGTGTTTGCTGCCAAAGACACACAGCAGGATTTGCAGGAGGCAGTTCTGCTGAAACTGCCTGGCCACTGCTCTGAGGAGTCCCTGTGGAGAGGCAGAATTGGTGTTGATACCTTTTCCCCTTTTTTTTTTTCTCTTTACACAGACTCGTACTTTGGGTAAACATACTATGGGTAAACATATGGGAAGTGGCATAAGGAAGCCCAGCAGTGCAATTGAAAGAGCCCTCAAACAACACAGTGGTTTGAACTCAACTTTTCCTGGTTTGCATTTTGCTATGGTTTCTTTGCAGCTTAGCCAATGTTCTGTCTTGGAATTTGTTTTTATTCCTAGATGACTGTGGTTGCATATTATCCTCATGAGATCTAGTTCTGTAAATGGATTTACATTTTATCCATTCTATACTGATCTCACTGTTACTTTTATTAACAATTGTGCCCTGAACACAGGCTGCCTTTAGGGGCATACTGAGAGAGGAATTAAAGCTGACAGCTACTTTGATTATCAGCACATAGAGCGTGTTTGGCCTTGTCTATCCCTACATTCTTCTCCATGCACTTGCTTGGAAATGAGCCTGGGCTGAGTGTCCTGAGTGCCTGAGCAGAAAGAGCAAGGAGTGGAGTCTCCTTTGAACAACTCAAGGAAGTCTCTAGCCAGAAGCTGTTCTTCTGGGGACTGGAGCCAGACATTGCCTGCAAAGGCAAGCTGCTGGGGTGCAGATAACTGGGGTTTCTAGGTGAGGGTGTGGACTTTGTGCTGGGCCAGGTCCTGGATGGGCCAGGCTGTGGCACCCCCAGCCCCATCTGCCCTTCACAAACAAGGAGCAAGTGCCTGTGGAAATCAGTGGCAGCCTGGCTGTGCTAACCCTGTACTGATGCAGTTCATGATTCAGAGGGGACAGAGCAAAGCAAGTACCAGAGTACAAGTCATGCACCTTAGGAGAGCAGATTTTGACTTATTTAGGAAAATAGTAGCTGTGATTGCTTGGGAAGCATAGGAGTCCAGAAAAGCTTATAGGTTGTGAAGCACAGAATCCTGTGCACAAGGTTACTCAATTCTCATCTTCAGCAGGAAAATCACAGCTAAAAGGACTGGCTTATCTCATCTGGCATCTCTTCAGAGATCTCTGAAGGAGAAATCAGTGTACAGCAGCTTGAAGCAAAAACAGGCTCCAAGGTGAGCTGTCCATGGCACTGATGTGGCATTTATGGATGATGTTAGGAAAGCTGCAGCTCACCTAGAGTGGCACTTGCAAGGGACAGCAAGGTCACAAGAAGATATTCCATTACTGCACCAGGATTAAAATAATGAACAGGAAAATAGGGCACATCCCTAAAAGAGGGAAAGTGATTGAGTGGCAGCAGCCCCACATCAAGCTCAAGTATTTGATACATTCTTTGCCTGAAACTCCATCAACAAGCTGCTGCCTTCATGTCTGCAATCCCCCTCATCCTGTCCTCTGCTCACAGCCCCACAGCCAGGGGTCTGTGTACATCCAGAGGAAGTGACAGAGGCTAAATTAATGCTACTTCCAACAGAGGTTCCAGCAAGGCCTTTTCATCCCTTTCCTTCCATTTCACACAGGTTGCTCTGTAAGGAGAAGGGTAGTGCTGTTATATACAGCTTGTAAAGTATTTTTATCAACCTTTTTTCCCACCTGGTTGTTGACTGGGTTTTGATTAAATAAGCAGAATTTGTCTACTCCTGAAGGCTTTCATTTCGTTTTTTTGTTTTATTCATTTGTGTAACACTTGCAATGCCTTAGAAACCCATACAGAGCACCATCCATGCAAGGATTTCACAGACAGATGGAGTTTAGACATAAAAGACAGCAGATACCCTTAGAGTGGCTTTTTTATTAAACCAGACTAAAACAGATGTAAGGCAACCTTGTCCATATTCCTGGATTTTCTTCAGAGCTGTTGTCACACATGTTCAGGGGCAGAGCCTTCAAAGTACCAATATTTAAGTGTCCTAGAAAATCACACAAAGTACTAGGATTTTAATACTCTTAAAATATCCTTTCAAAAGTAATAATTACCTACTCCATAAATTGGTATATTTTTAGATTTTAAGTAGCGTTCCAGATCCCGTTAAAGCTTTTTTTCTACTTACTGTTTTATATTGTTCCTGAAGCCTTGGCCTTTAGAGGCTCCTTACCTGTGCAGGCAGACATGAATGCTGTTAAGATGTACAGAGTAACAGACCTGTCCTCCTTCCTCCCTGTGAAATTAGAGCTAAACATGAACTGCAATCTCAGTTGAGCTATGTTCTATATCACAAACCCCCTCATGCTGTGTGTGAGGATCCTGCCAAAGGGCACATGCTCAGCATCTCCTCGTGGCACTTTGCTCATGTCCCACAGATTGTGATGCAGCCTCAGGTTTATCCCTGTAGGCCTTATAAAACTCCTTCCTCTGGATTTTCCCACGGGTATGCCAGTACTGCATGCTGGGCTGCACTGCTCATCCTGTCCCACAAAGGCCTTTCCCTTCCCTCCCTCTCCAGCTCTGGCCCAGCAAGAGCCCTGAGCCCTCATGTCCCAAAGCTGCCTGCAGTGAGCTGGAGAACACCAGGCCACCCTCCTGGAGCTGTTGATAGCAGATAAAGAACAGGCACATACCTTCCCTAGAGGCTTTCCTCAAGTCCATGCTTGTCCTCCTCTTTCAACACACCTTGGATATGTCAGCTGCCCTCTCTTACACTGCACTTGAAATAAAGTTCTGCCAGATTCTGCTCCAAAATGGTTCTGTTTGCAGTAAAATCCAACATAATCCATGTGGTAAAAGTGAACTTGATCTGCATAGAATGCTTGCAGCAGCACATTATTTTTCTCCATTTCCGTTTTGGACAAAGTACATGGCTCTAAAAATGAGAGACTTAATCAGTGTTAATCAATTGATTCCCTTTGGGATAGAGTATTTGGAACAGGCTACACTAAATCTCTAAATTATTTCCCATTCTCTTGTTACACTGCAGGCATATTAAAGTTAAGGAAATTTTTAAAAAAGCCAGATGAGCTGTACCTGCTTGTATTAAACTTCATCTCTCACTGAAGAAACTGAAATTGAGATTTAAAAGTTCCAGCTGACAATATTCCATTTATAAATTTTAAGATCAGGATTTAGAGAGAATTGGGGTTGTTCAGCCTGCTGGAAAGGAGGATCCTCATTGCCCCCTTCCAGAGCCTAAGAGGGGTTTATAAGAAAGATGAAGACAGACATTTAGTAGGGCCTGTAGCAACAGGACAGGAGGTAATGGTTTTAAACAAGAGAGAATAGATTCAGCCTGGACATAAGGAAGGCATTCCCACCAAGGAGGGTGGTAAAACACTGCAACAGTTTTCCCAGGAAGGCAGTGGTTGCCCCACTCCCCTGGGAACATCCAAGGTCAGGCTGGACAGGGCTCTGAGCAGCCTGATGTAGCTGCAGATGTCCCTGCTCCTTGCAGGTTGGACCAGATGGCCTTTGCAGGTCACCTCCAAGCTGTTCCTGGAGGCTATGGATGAGAGAGAGAAATAAGTGCTTATTCATCTCATTTATCACACCTACCTATACAAACTGGTGGCAAAGTCCACTGTCCTTCAGAGCAGTAGATTCTCTCTGAGCCTTCCAAGAAATGATAGTCAGAGCAAATATACTGAACTGAAGAACCACTGTCATACTGGGGCAGTGCTGGGAGAGTAAGAGCTCCGTTTGCAATAGATGGTGGAGAGCCACATCTCTCTGTAGCAGCTGCAAGAACAATGAAAACATTTGAGAACCACTCAGCATAAGAAACAAACCAATTGGCAGCTTTATCATCAATTCAATGAACACAAAGGCTTTCTTTTTGCAGCTCTCTCTACAGAGCTTTCTGTTTCCTGGCCTTGGGGAAGAGCTTCCCCTTCCTTTCTGCAGCCTTGCCCATCAAAGGAAGATGTATCACTTTCCATGCTTGGACAGATTAAACCATAGAGTTGCCTTGTGCACCTGTATTGTTGAAGCCTAAACACTGATTATTTACAACAGACTCCAAGCCCACACTAAAAGCACAGCAAATTGTTTCTAAATAGATCTAAGATTGATTAATTAAAAAGGCAACACAAAAATTACTGTTTTACCTTGAATTACACATTTGGAATATTTCAGTCTGCCATGGTCACACTGTGTCCTCCCAGGAGATGGAACAGCAGTCTGGAGAAAATCATATCCCTGTTTGCATTCAAACTCTATGAGATCTCCATGTAGGAAAACCAATTCTTCCCGTCTCCATTTCAATGTTATGTTGTTGCTGTCCATATCAGTTACATTAAGAGTACATGGTTCTAGGAAACAAAAGTGGATTTTAATAAAAACCCACCTTAAGTGATTTCTCAGCTCTCTTTTGGAGGAGTGACAAAAGAGAAAAAGCCAAGTCACTAGTTCTAAAATGCTTCTGAATCTTGCAAGACAAAGAACTACAGATGCATAAAAAGATGCAAATGTAAAGAAATGGTCTGAAGCAACACAAGAAAAGAACCACATGCAAAAGGAATGGACACTTTCTGGAAAGTTTCTTAAATCCAAGTACCATGATCACATTGGGGAGTGTAGCCTTCCATTAGATGATTAACCTCGTTAATTTCTGAAATCACTGTTCAACTTCAATAAAACCTGACATGAGGTCACCAACAAACATAAGTTTCTACAAATTCCATGAGAATCACTGCCTGACAAAGACCTTAACTCTACCTTAGGTATTAAAATGCTGTCGTGTTCAATCCACAGCATTCATTTTTTGTGACTATATGAAGATGTCATTAACCATTTCAGAACTGTCTGGATAAACACCATTTGCTCAACTGCTGCAGTGTGTAGCATATTCTCCTAAATAAAGGTCACATTCAGTTCCATATTTGCATGATCTTCTGATTAGCAATCAATAAGAATACATCTTTCTTTAAGAAAGTGGTGAAAATCTGAACAATGCAGAATAGAATCAAAATCAAAGTTTCTGGCTGCCAAGTTAAAGACAGACTCTGTCAGTGCAAATACACTAAATTAAAATCGACCCAATATGTTGACAATTTTGCTTTTCTGTCATTAGACTACAAGGAGCCGTTAATACAAAGTGGGTATGACACACAGTTTTGCAAGATGGGATCACGGAACAGTCTATTGACACACAAGCTCGTGTGGTCCAGCACAGTGCAATGATGCTGGTGCTGTTCACAAACTCTGTTCGTTCAGCATTTGGATAACTGAACACACATTCCTGCTTTGTTTGTTTCTTTCCATGCAAGGGCTTCTTTGTTTCTTAAGGACAACATGTGACTTGAAACTGACAAATCTTTTTCCATCGGTTTGGAACTAACGATGCTGACAGACCTGAAAGAATTCACCAAGGAATAAAGTAATGGGAGTTGCATCCAAGCCTAAGACCCCAGGATGAAAAGAAACTGCATGGAAAGAAGCCCGGACACCGGACAGCTAAAGCGTGCTGCAGTCAGCCTTCGGACAAGCCAGACAGCACGTTTTGTTCGGGACGTTCCCTCGGTGAACTCTACACACGAGACGATCTCTCCGCTGTCCTCCCGCCGCTCCTGCCGCGCCGTGGGGCTCGAAAGGCTCGGCCGCTGGCGGGAGCGCTCCGGAGGCTGCGGGATGCCCCGCGCTCGCTCAGGGCCGCCGGCCCGGCTCCGCAGCCCCTCGGCGGCCCTCGCAGCTCCTTCCCGGCCCAGCTGGCCCCTCCCGGAGCGCTGCCCGGCCCCGCGACCCCGCCGGGGACACCGCGACCCCGCGCTCACCTGTCGTCGCTCTGCCAGCCCTGGTCGCCCAGCAGCAAGTCCCGAAAGCGGTACCGCGGCGGCAGCGGCGGCACCTCGCTGTCCAGGTCCACCATCCTGCCCGGAGCGGGAGCCCACAGCAGGGAGCGACGGAGGGAGGGAGGCAGGCAGGGAGGGCGAGCCCCGCCGCGCTGCCCGGGGAGCGGCCGGACCCGCCCGGCGTGTGGCGGCAAAGCACAGCACAGCACGGCACAGCACGGCACAGCACAGCACAGCCCGCTGTGTGGGGACACGGCACGGCACGGCACAGCGGCGCGGGGCGGGCTGTCCCCGCACAAAGGCGCGGTGCCGGGGCTGTCCCCGCCGTCCCCGGCGGCTCGGGGCAGCCTCTCGGCCCCCGGGAGCCCAGTCCCGCCCCGGGGGGAGGCAGGTGCCGGCGGGCGGTGGCCTCGGCGGCGGCGCGACCGCCCCTGCCCACGCCCACCCTCACGGCGAGCAGCGAGCGCGCCGCCGCGGCCCACAACAAAGGGCTGTGGCGCGGCCGGGCCGGCGGCTCCGTTCCGGGCTCGGCAGCCGCCTCGGGCCCCGAGCAGCTCCTGCCTCGTCCCCTCCGCCCCGGGCTGCCTCGGGGCTGCTTCTCCGGAGGCTTCTCCCGGCCCGTGAGAAATGGGTGCTTTCCCACACGCAGCCTCCGCACGGCCCCGGCTCAGTGACGGTGGGCTCGTCGGAGCGCAGCCGGGGCTGCCACGGCCTCGGCTGCTGCTCCGCTTTCACCGCACACACCTGGGCACTGCTGCTGCTCCCAGCGCCGGCTGCCAGCGTGGAAGCGTTCGGGCAATTCCTGCCTTTGCTCGGCTGGGAACAGCTGGGTTGCTGTTGGGCAGAGCAGCTGCTGCAGGCGCTGCGAGAAACCCGCACAGGAGTTCAGCTGTTCCCGTGGCTGAGATTTGCAGGTGATGCCTCGAATGTGACACACTCTACAAGTGTTTTGATTCCGTGCTTGACTGGTGAAGCACAAAGTCCCAATACGGTGATTCGATTGAATTCTCTGTCACCAACAGTGGATAATGTCTTTAGATTTGCCCTTCGAGGGTGACTTTCATCTAGACTGTCATACTGATCACCACCCCGTTCTAGTAAACATGAACTTTACTGAATTCTCTGCAGCCTGTCTTGATTTGATTTACTCATTTAAATCTTCACCTAAACTGTGCACTTTTGCTACAAAGAAGTCATGCATAATCTTAACACTGGTCAGGTTTTAGATTGAGATTTAGATTTTGCTGGATCAGGTTCTAAGTGATGAACACGAATTTGTTTTCTAAATGTAATTTAAATGTCCAATTTAATAATGGGCTTGCTTGGATTCATTCGGTGTAATGAGGAGTGAACCTTGTGTTTCCCATTCAGCTGGATTTCTGTGTAGAAGGTGAGCTGGTTAAAAGCTGGTGTGGCATTTCCAGTATCAGCTCAAGTATGGCAGCCTGGAGTGTCTCACATAACAATGTGTCCTGCTGAGAGTCCAGCTCTGAGCTCCATGCTGTGATGCAAAATTTCTGCAGGTAACCAGCAGGTAGTTCAATTCAGGACTTGGATTATGGTCATTGCATCTTTCCTGGCTTCTTTAGCCCAGAGCTCTAAAGCACAGCTTCTGTGCTTGCTGTTTCTCTCTAGAGCTGCACTGCAGTGTGCCAGGCCCTATAAAACTCTGGGGTCACTGGAGTATGATGCTTTCCCTTTTTCACAGCTTGCTGCACTCTGTGTTTCCAAGGTGCTTCTCAGAAAGCCTTGTTGGGTGAAGCAAACAGATGCACACATGAGGCAACAGTGCAAAGGTAGCTTGCTCTTTGCTTTGGCTGATATTGGAAATAAATAGCAAATTATTCTGCATGCACATTCTTGCCAGTTTTGCCATGCTGTGTTCTGAGGTCAGAGCTCTCTAAAAGTCTAATTTAAAAAAACAATTCAGGACCTTTCTTTAGAATATTTGTTATGTGCTGCTGGTTTTTTCTTTCTCAGCTGCTTCTCCAGTTAAAGGGGCTCTCTCTTGTAAGAAAATATTGTTTCCTCTCTCTGCCTGGGTATCTTTCATCCTACTAAAACTTGAGGTAGGGTGAAGCCTCCATGTTACAATTTTTTTATATGAAAGCTAAGCAGTTAGGCTAACTGCAGTCCTTTCTGCAGTCTATGAATCCTACACTGGTTGGGAAATTGATGGTGTTTCTACTCTATCTTCATTAATTTTTCCACCTGAATTGATAATAATTTAACATGTGTTCTCATTCTTCAGGAGCTAAGTAGCAGGAGTGGCTTTTGCACCTTTTCAACCACAGAAATGCACTTCAGACATGTCTTGGTTTGAAAGACAGGTGCCTGCTAAGAGAGGTGGTACCCTCTCTTAGAACAGAGGATGTGATTTCCCTTCTCTCCAAATTATTTTACTTTTGAAATTAAAGGCTTTCAGGCAGAGGTATGGGAAAAGGAATAACAGTTCTTTACTAGTATCGACAGCAGAGTAAACAAGCAATAACAATAATAACAACAACAAGTAGAACCAGAGAAAAACCGTAACAGATGTCGTTTGAGCTGGTGAGCACTTTCCCGCGTGGTGTAATTACGTTCGAAAGCAGCAGGGGCGCTGTTGAGCTCCCGGCCGGGCAGGGCAGGTGCGATGACTGCCGAGCGGCTGCAGGTGGCGCTGTGGCGCAGGGTCAGGTCAGCCTCCCGCAGCTGGTGATGGCGGAGGGCTGAGAGGCAGGCAGGCACTCGGAGCGGCGAGCAGGGCGGCAGGGGCTGGGCTGGCTCTCCTGGGCTGGCCAGCGACGTGACAGGGACTGTGCAGTCACAGCAGATGCCACAGTCTCGTGCGGCAAAGCGCGGCGGGCGGCAGGGACAGCCGGACTCCCCCGCAGCCGGGAAAAGGTGCACTCCCAGTGAGAAAAAGGTTGAATCAAAGCTCACCCAGCCAGGAGGAGAAGACAGACCACAGCTGGATCTCCTGCGGTCGCAGCCCGAAGCAAAGAGCAGTCCCTTTCCTCCCGGTGTCCAAGGGATGAGTTGCTGTCCCAAAGGGCCGGCTGCCTCCTCTCCTTGCCCCACCTGGCACACCCTTTTGTCTCTTACAAAAGATTTGATGGCTCTAATCACCCAGATATTTGTCGCTTAGTAACAGGAATGGAGAAAAAATTCCAATGCCCCCCAAGCTCCGACAAGACAGGTAATAGCTGACTGGGAAAGGAGCAACCTGGGGAGCAGTTGAGCAGAGCTAATAGAAAACAAACTCATTACTGATACTCTAGTCATGCCATTTATAGAGATGCTTAATTCTGTTCTCCCAAGTAAGAGAAACCCTTAGAACAGAATAGAAAAAAAGGTGTTTTTCCATGGCTGACAGTATGATGCTTGATCACTCTCAAAAGCTCTAAGTATATAAAATTAGGCAGAAAGAGGATTTTAGTTAGCTAAATCTAATGTTTTGATTAGTAAGTCCAAACACTTGGGGAACTTTTGTCTTCAGGCAGAGGAGACACTGAGTCATCTGCTGGGAGATAGGTGCTGGCTGTGAACCATTCTGGGTCAGGGTGCTCAAGCCAGGTGTTCCTTGGAAGGTGTTTGTGTTCAAGGAAAGCTGTGAGCCAAACTCAGGAAGAGATGTGGGTTTGTACTTTTGGGATGATTCTGTTTTCCAGACTGGGTTGGTACAGGGGAGAAGCTGAACGGAGTTGACTTTGAAGTCTGAGAGAGAGAGAAAGGGTTTAAGAACTGAGTTTATTGCTAGTGATTGGCTTTAAATCCTGGATTATACTGAGGTACAGAAAGAACAAAAATAAGTATTTTGTTTTTCATTTTAGGTTACCATACTTTTGATGGCCTGTAGGTAAAACAGATTGAAGCAATGCAAATGGCTTCTGGGCTTTTTGGACAATGGCAGTGTATATGGTGTCACAGGAGTAACTTGTACCTATTGTCCTTTCAAGGAAGGTAGTCTGGCACTGTCTGGATGGCATTTGGGTTCTCACTCAGCACACATGCACAAAGCACTTACTGTAAGGAGTAGCCTGGGCAGCAGTGAGAAATGGAATGGGGAAATGCCTTGTTTGCACAGTTTGTATGTTTGCTTTTTATTTGTCTGTTGATGTTAGTAAAGGGTTAGGCAGGCTGAAAAACTGGCTAAAAGGAAATAAAACTCCAGCTCATTTTGAGCCTTTTTCTCAGGTCTCATTCACACACACACACACCCACCCACCCACCCTCTCACCCCGCCAGCATAATTAAGAAACATCTGGATGTTTGTGTTGCTCTTTGAGAACTTTTGGAGCTCTCACTTTTCTGCAAGGTGATCAGTTCTCACTCAAGTGTGTCTGTGCGGCTTTGGGTTTAAGACTAGAACAGGGAATGAGAGTGCTGGAAGTCCATGGAACAGTTCTGCACCTTTGGCAGTGAATAAAATATTTAGGGACTCAGCATTCACAGTTCAGAAATTATTTGGGGTTTAGATTAGTAAACTGTAGTTCAACAATAGAACTCCAACTACTGCATGGACTCTGCCTTACTCTTTTGTGTCATTTGCTATTCAGATGATTACTTGTCTTGCATCTTTCCCTAATAGCCTCTGTTTGAAAGCATCATCAATTTGTTACTTCTTCCTTACTACAAAAGAATTGTCACTGCAGTCCCACTCTCGACTTTCACATCCCTTTCTCAAAAAGAACTTGCTAGAGAGTTAGGGCAACATGAGTTCATTGGGTTTGTTGCTTTTTTTTGTTTGCTAGTTTAAGTGTACTTTTGTTACATCTTATCAGATTCTTGGCTGTTGGGGATAAGGCTGGTTTTTGGTTTGTTCTCAGTCATAAAGTACGGTCTGGGGCTGGGGTCTGAGTACTAACATAGCCTAAAAAATGATAGAGTAGCCCAGTAAGTTTCTGCAGAAATGGGTAGCTGGGTTGTGTGCTGGACTAGTAACAGGAAGAGCTGATGGTAAAATTAATTGTCCTTTAGGAAAGTTCATGTTAAATATATATATCGATAATTGATATATATTGATCCTGTTTACTTTTTATCGTCTGTTTTGCATATCTCTTCATGTTATTGTCTGATATACCTTCCTGAGTGCAATGCTGCAATGTTTGGAATTACTTAAACTTCAGGGGAGTAAATGTTCTTGGAGTCCTCCTATCTTTCCACTTGATGCCTGTTTTTTTCAATGGCTTGCAGTAGCAAACTGTTCTGCTGGCAGGAAAGGTTTGATAGTGATTCACAAACAGTAACAGACTGAAATAGCCCAAAGTGAAAACAGAGTTTTAAGGTCACTGTAAAGCTGCACAGCTGGGGCAGAAAGCAAAATGAGGGATTTCAAATTTGGTAATTCCTCTGAAAGCATTTTAAAATAACAAACAAAAGGCAGTGTTTTCATGTCTCTAATTACACTGGAATGTTGGTAGGTAGAGGGCATGTTTTCCATAGCCCAGTGAGCAGAGCTGTGCACTGCAAGCACCATGTCTGTGGAGTTGTTTCTGACATGGGCTGTCCAGTATGACCTGATCCTTTTCTTCCTCTTGCTCAGCCATGGCAGCACAGACCCAAAAAGGGACAGCACACACTGCAGGGCCAGCCAGGGTGCTGGTGCCCCACAGCCCTCTGACATCTGTGGTGACCTGGAAAGGAGCTGCAGGAGCAGAACAGCAGCACTGCGTCAGGGGAGAGCAAGCTGGTGGGAAATGGTGATAACCTGGGAATTGCCTTCAGTAAATCTGCACTTGGCTGTGAGTAGGAGGACTTGCTTCATTTAAAAGTGGGGTTACTGACAGCTGCTTTTATAGAGGAGGAGAACAGCTTCTTTTTTTTGTAGAGAACACCTTTTCAAGTCATTTTCACTTCACTTTTCAGTTCACAGCACCAAGGCAAGAGAATAAAACAAGGTACTTAAACACAGGTAATCAGAAGTGGGTTTATATTACTTTTAGAATTGGACATGATATCTCTCCTGTCATTGCTGCAAAACCCTGCCTGAGCACTTGCTGTTATCTGATTTAGCTGAGAAGATAACTAAGGAATATTCCCAGAGAATTCCTAATAATGTGTTTCTGTTTGCAGTGGTGCTGCCATGGCCCATTCTTGCTAAAATGGCCTGAACAGCTGTTCAGATAGGAATGCAAGTTCAAGCATCCAGACGTGTCTGAGAGTGCCTGTGCCACAGCTGATCCTATTAAAGGGGATGACAACCACTAGGGAATTCCACAGTAAGTTCTGAAATAAGGGAAGGGCCAATTTGGAAAGAAATGTATGGGACAAATGCATTGGAACAGGAGGGACAGCAGTGGGAGCAGAGCAAGCAGTCCCAGACAGAAGAGGTAGGTTTGACAGAGTTTATGTTCATCCCCTGGCATCAGAGCCCCTGTGTGGACATGGCAGCAGCCTTCATGCAGCTGGGCCAGTGAGTGGGGAGGTGCAGCAGCTACAGCTGGGGCTGTGGTGCTTCCTCCCTGCTGTGTGCACCAGCAGGTGCAGCAAGGTGCATGTAAAGAACCCACATCTCCTGCAGAGGTGTGTGTGAGAGGGAAACTCTGTGTGTAACCTTGGGTGGGTTTGTGTGCATGATTAGAGCTTTGGGGGATTAGTGAAGAAAGGTTCTTCATTTGTTAGGTGTCTGTTAGCATTTTGTTTAACAGGGTATTGCCCATGCTGATCCTGAAAGTATATTCCCTTGATTGCCAGTTAATTGTGTTCTATTAATAAATTAATACATCAATAAAGCAGGTTGATTATGATTTGGTTTAAACAAAGTAAACTGAGTAGTTTTTCCCTGTCACACCCTTGGGTTGTGATTGTAGCTGTTACATGATGTGTAATGTGTAATTCTGAGTCACAGAAGTTGTGTGCCAGTGGGAGAAGAGACAAATGTTGACTATGCAAAGATCATCTCACCTTTAATACAGTGGGATAGGACATTTTCATGGCAATTGTTAGGCAAAGCAGTGGCTGCTGCTAGAATTGTGTGTGCTCTCATGAGGTCATTAAACTCAGGTGTGACAGGAGCTTGCTGTTAGAAATGCTGAATTGATTCTGGTCAGAGATGCTATTTCAGCCATGGCTAATTAAGCTCATCCTTAGTCCCCTATGGAATTCATTGACTCCCTCAGATTTGTCTTCCTAACACAAAGTGGCTTCCAAACACTGCTCTCAAAATTACTGAGGTTTGAACAAACACTCTGAACTTGCATGTTAAGCCTCCTTGTTAACTGATGGACTAATAAAAGCCTGAGTAACTTATTCTGACCTCACACTGACTCTGCTTTGTGGAGGAGTTTTGGGCATTATCACTTCCTTCCAAGCTGTACCGCCCTATGATTGGACTTGCAGTTTTGCTTGTACAGGGAATATGTGGTGATATTTTGGCACTCTGACTGTGTCCACTGCAATATTTGAGTGCAGTCACAACAGTTAGATAACATCCAGCTGTCTTTCATTGCATAACTACTTGGATGTTTCTGCTTTTCTCATGAGTAGGAGGTAAGCTCTAGAGATGAGGGTTTTTCTCCTTGCCTTAGAGGTCCTGAGGAATGGTTTGTCTGTGTGCTCTGCTTTGTTGGAGGCTGGAGGTGGCTAAACAGAGTGAGACAGAATTCAAGACATTAGATTTTGAACTGCTAGCCCATGGAAGTGGTGAGGTAGGATAGAAAGTTTCAGTTCCTGATTCTATTTCCATTGGGCTTGGGTAAGTTTAGTCAATGACTTAAGAAGATCCCAAACCCAGGACTGGGAAGGACTGAGTCTGGTCCCTTGCTCTGGGATTGAAGATGGTTTCTTTGTGTAGGCCTATGTTTATATCCATGTGGTTTTGCATGCTGATGTTATCTTCTAGCTGAAATAGCTCTAGCAATGCCTGTATTTATAGGGAGCAGCCAGGAAATTTATGGTACCATTTCAGTTCCAGCTTGGGTTCAGCTGTACCTGGAAGTACCTTTGACTGTGTTTCAAGCCCATAATTTTTTGAAAATGGTTTAATAACCCAAAAGTAGTTTGGCAAGACCTGAACCAGTTTGAACTTTGTGACATTAGAAAAGTCAATATTTAAAACTGGAGAAGTTGCAGCTTTGACAGGTGCATGAAAGATCCATTTACTGATAAGGTGTGCAGCAGTAACTGCAAACTGGATGCAGATCTATCATCCAGGGTCATGGAGCAGGGTGAGAGTTCATTCTCCATATGAGTCATTTGTCTAGGGGAAGGGAAAGGAGGAGCCATTGTGCTCTCTGAAGTACTTTCTGTAGAAGAAATGGCTGAATGCCAGTTTTACTAAGATAATTTCTTGGAACTGTTGACTGAAAACACAGCCCAAATTTAAAAAAAAGAAATTCCACGTGCATTTTAAGAAGAGGAAAACATTTTAACTGCTTAAAGTGCTGTGGCATTGATGTTGGATTTGAGATCTGTTCTGTAGACACACTAGTTGTTGTCTCCAGCAGCACACCAAGCTGGTGGTTTTGAAAGGTGTGTTATGTGGCTTTTGGGAACATACACAGCATGGATCTGTGGGCATCTGGCCTGCAGCTCTTGCATGTCCATCTCCTGTGAGCTCTTTGGACTATTAATTTGTTTCTCTAATTCTCAGTCTCAAACACTTCTCTTCATCTGATACACATTTCCACTGGAGAGCACTTGTAAATCCAAGACATTTCATGAAACTCTGAGACTGTAAGATTGCTGCTTCCATGAATCCATGAGAAGTTCCTCTCTTGGCCCAGTTTGCCTTGGAATTCTTTTTGCATAAACTTTACATTTTTCTTTGGAAAGTTCATTATCTATCTTACAATCCATTCACATCTCCACCTTTTCAATTCTCATGTGATACTGAAACAAGTGCTTCAACATCACTGGGTTTATTTAATCAAGAATTTGGCCAAATCCATTCCCTTTGCTCTGGGTGGTTGGTTGTCTAAGATAAGAACCAGTGAGTGACCAGTGAGTCACTTTGTATTTTTGCCTGCTTTTGATTTTGATTGTTTGCAACATCCATCTTGAATTTGATGTGTAGAGAAGTTCAGTTTTACACACACTTAACATGCATTTGTTTTCTAACTAAGCATGCAGTACACAAGGAATTGCAAAATTATTTATAATTTTAGATATCAAAAGACATAACTTTGTATGAGTATGGAAGGGATAAATAGATATATTTTTAAAGTATGATGTAAGAACAAGCAGACCACAGGGAAGGATTGTGTTGACCTGAATTGCCAGGCATTTGTTTATTTAGCCATTTGGCACGGTGTAGGGAGGGGGTATAAAAAAAAGAACCACTTGTGTGTTGCAAGAGGTTTAGGGGAAGTGACTGCTGAAATCAGAGTATAAATGTTTTGCAAGGTCAGTCCCTGGACCAGTTCAGTAAAAGAGGAGTAGAAATAACACACAGTAATAAACAAGTAGGTTACAATACTGGATGTGTTTGTTGGGCTTCTGACTCTCTAGAATGTCGTTCCTGGGCTATGCAGCTCTGCTCTTGTGTTGGATGCATTGTGCTGCACAAAGAGGTAAGTTTTGATATGGGGAAAACCCCAAACTCTCAAAGTGTATGTGAAGATGGTAACTAAAGCAATATGTAAGTGCATTGTAGCCTTTTTCATGAACTTCTGACAACAATAATTGAGATTTCTTCTGGCAGCATTAAGCACTGTTAGTACTCAGTAGCCTGTCATAGGTATTGTTCGCCTATTTCTTTGGATAAATACTGCTGGAAGTAATCTGTTGGCCACCTTTTTAAATGGTTGCCATCACTGTAAACTAGAGCCAGACAACTGATTTCTTTATTCATTTTGTTTGGTAATCATTCTAACATTTACTGCTCGTAAGCACTTGGTAGATTAAAATACAAACTATTCTGTAAATGTGCATTTATTTCTGTCTGGAATAATCTGAGAGATGATCTGAGAAAGACAAATCGTTACTGTGTTGACTGAAAAGCTTATATCTTTTGACTGACTAACCTGTGATGTTTCCTGTTTCTCTGTTCAATGTATTTTTCAATATAGCATGGGTAGTATTTCTGACAAACCACCTCTGCAGTCAAAGTTCCTCTCTGACTGGGAAATTTCTTTCAGGAGAAGCTGGGAGATGTGGCAGACCTCCAGCTATTGAAAATGGAGATTTTCTTGGCTTAGCCAAGAAAAAATATCAACAAGGTGATACTGTGGAATACCAATGCCAAAATTTCTATACCTTGGAAGGATCTCGGACAATCACCTGTAGTAATGGGCAGTGGACAAGCCCCCCAGTTTGCCTAGGTAGGTGGAAGCATGTGCTGGGTGGCCAAAGGCTGTGTGACTGCTCTTGTCTTCTTCTCAGAGCCTGAGGGCAGCACTGGGGCAGCAGTACTGCTGCTGGGGCCATGGTGCTGGCAGGGCAGAAGGACAGTGAGTCCACCTTCTGTCCCAAAGGAGTTTCTTCCTACAGTCAGCTTGTGAAGTCCCCTGTGCTGCCAACACAAGGAGGGCAGTTGGCTGAACCCTGCTCCCTGAGGGGATCTCCATCACTGTGCAGAGCTCCTGAGTGCTCCCAAGCTGGGGACACTGCTGCACCCAGCAGGCTGTGAGCCAGGAGGATGGGTCTGCATGAGTGGCAGTGCTGGGCACATCCAGGCTTGCCTCCATGATGAGAAAACAAATTTGGAGAAGTACTGAGCAGAAGGGAAGGAGGGGTCTCAAAAGAGATGGGAAGTTCATGGGTGCCTGGTGTCTTCCCCAGCTGTGCTTCATTCTTGCCCTGTGTGACTGCAGTGTGACAAGGCTTCTCCAGGGTTGGGGTTTTTATCCCCTTTGGCTTGCATGGGAATGTCTTTTCTGTTGCAAGTAACAGAGGGTCAGAGCAAATACTTGGAAGTATTTTTTGATGTGAAGAACTGTTGAATCGTGGTCCAGGAGGGCTGCACAGGCCGGCTCCCCCCCCCGGTCGGGGGTCCCTGGTTCTTGTAATCCCGCCGAATTCGGGGCGAGCGGCCCCCGAGGTTCTGCGGCATGGCAGCAGTCTTCAAACCACGTGAATTCAAGCATGAATATAGTGAGACTAAGGATGAACTGGACTCCATCTCTGTTCTACTAGGGATGTTTATTTGGGGTGACGGGAAAAGGGGTGCAGGGAAGGAGAAGGGGGAAGGGAGACAAGGCAGGGAGGAGATGCTAGCATCCCAGAGATGGAAAAACCTCGAGCTGGTCCAGGCTCTGCCTTTTAAGGGGAAGGAGAGGGGGCAGGGGCTGGCTCTCTCTGAGCCAGTCCCAGGAGGACGAAGGGAAGATTGGCAGGAGGGTTACACACCAATAGGTTTTGAGGTACAGCAGAGCATATTTCAAAATGAACCAATGGTATACAAAGCAGAGGAACAAAGGAGCACATGGAATCCTAAAACCCACGTTGCAACAAAGAACTTCTGTAGGCTCTAGGGACAAACCCGTTACCTCTGGTGTGTCTGTGTGAAATGCTAACACTCTCCTCTTTACTTTTTCAAGTGCCCTGTACAGCATCAGAAGAAGACATGGACAGGAATAATATTCAGCTGAGATGGGATCCAGCAAAAACCAAGCTGTATACCACATCAGGAGACTTTATTGAATTTGATTGTAAACTGGGATATATAAAAGACCCAAGTACTCCCAACTTCAGAGTACAGTGTGTGGAGGGGACATTGGAGTACCCACGGTGCACACAGGGAAGTAAGTCATTCCTTCTTCAGCTTAGCTGCTCTCTTCTTGTACTTTAGTGCTGAAGGGGAGCAGAAAGCCTTTGCCTTTCCTGGGGGAGCCTCCTGGAAGGTGCAGGCATGGAGGGACACTGACCCCAAGAAGTCACTGCCCAGCACAGCTGAGCTGGCGAGACTGCTGGGGAAAGGACACTCAGGGGGTGCCAACAGAGCATCACTTGTCCAGTGTGAGACCTACAGGCAATAACACAAGTATTTTTGCAGGGAGCTGTACCCTGGATAGGAACACTATGGAAAGGAACCATATTCAGTTACAGCCATCCAGCCCCTCAAGCCCTTCCTATCACACGGGGGATAATATTTACTTTAAGTGCATGGACGCATTTTCACCAGTTTCCCCCACAGATACACTCAGAGCACAGTGTCTGGACGAAGTGATCACATATCTGGGGGTATCTAATTGTTTGCTGCCAAAGACACACAGCAGGGTTTGCAGGAAGCAGTTCTGCAGAAATCGCCTGGCCACTGCTCTGAGGAGTCCCTGTGGAAAGGCAGGATTGGTGTTGATGCCTTTTCTCCTCTCAGCAGGCTGTGAGCCAGGAGGATGGGTCTGCATGAGTGGCAGTGCTGGGCACATCCAGGCTTGCCTCCATGATGAGAAAACAAATTTGGAGAAGTACTGAGCAGAAGGGAAGGAGGGGTCTCAAAAGAGATGGGAAGTTCATGGGTGCCTGGTGTCTTCCCCAGCTGTGCTTCATTCTTGCCCTGTGTGACTGCAGTGTGACAAGGCTTCTCCAGGGTTGGGGTTTTTATCCCCTTTGGCTTGCATGGGAATGTCTTTTCTGTTGCAAGTAACAGAGGGTCAGAGCAAATACTTGGAAGTATTTTTTGATGTGAAGAACTTCTGTAGGCTCTAGGGACAAACCAGTTACCTCTGGTGTGTGTCTGTGTGAGGTGCTAACATTTTTCTTGTGACTTTTTTCAAGTGTTCTGTAGAACATCAGAAGAAGACATGGACAGAAATAATATTCAGCTGAGATGGGATCCAACAAAAACCGAGCTGTATTCCACATCAGGAGACATTATTGAATTTGATTGTAAACCAGGATATTTTAAAGACCCAAGTACTCCCAACTTCAGAGTACAGTGTGTGGAGGGGACATTGGAATACCCACAGTGCACACGGGGAAGTAAGTCATTCCTTCTTCAGCTTAGCTGCTCTCTTCTTGTACTTTAGTGCTGAAGGGGAGCAGAAAGCCTTTGCCTTTCCTGGGGGAGCCTCCTGGAAGGTGCAGGCATGGAGGGACACTGACCCCAAGAAGTCACTGCCCAGCACAGCTGAGCTGGCGAGACTGCTGGGGAAAGGACACTCAGGGGGTGCCAACAGAGCATCACTTGTCCAGTGTGAGACCTACAGGCAATAACACAAGTGTTTTTGCAGGGAGCTGTACCCTGGATAGGAACACTATGGAAAGGAACCATATTCAGATAGAACCGTCGAGCTCCTCAAGCCCTTCCTATCACACGGGGGATAATATTTACTTTAAGTGCATGGACGCATTTTCACCAGTTTCCCCCACAGATACACTCAGAGCACAGTGTCTGGACGAAGTGATCACATATCTGGGGGTATCTAATTGTTTGCTGCCAAAGACACACAGCAGGGTTTGCAGGAAGCAGTTCTGCAGAAATCGCCTGGCCACTGCTCTGAGGAGTCCCTGTGGAAAGGCAGGATTGGTGTTGATGCCTTTTCTCCTCTC